>NW_019213795.1:0-129969 GCF_002532875.2 Varroa jacobsoni | reverse complement strand
ACGCAAAAAAACAGCAAAATTACGAATTGTGAAGAGTTTGGTGGCCTAGGATATCAAACGTTAGATGACTTTTTAAATAATGCGCATAATAAGTATGATCTATGAGGCTAGTTCACTTAAAATGTCTAAAGGAAAAATAACTAAAACCTTTGGCCAATGCTGTCCGTATTTAATTGTCTGTTTTTGAAAAATTTAACGTTGGCCATCTTCCCCCCTAATTCTACGTCACGAGAAAGAAGTTCCTTCAAAAATGCCAGTGCAGAGCAACTTTAGCTTCAATTGATTCATGCTTTTATTTCAAAACGTTATTTATTATAGCTCCCATCGGCTCTAGACATGTTATTTTAACTCATTTTACAATTTGGACGCTTTAACTTATTGTTTATCAACTCATTTCTGGGACACTCGGTAGAAGACACAGACAGGCATGTCCTTGGAGTGCCCGTACATACATCTGTAAGTCAACCTATTTAAGATAGCAAGATATCAAATTAATTTTGTTCGAGGCTTATACGACGAATATATCATCTGTTCCGTAAAGAAACTAAATTAAACAATTTACGAGTCTCAGACTGTTCAGATCACAAATGGAATGAAGTCAGTGGGTACACTATAAAGCCAAGGATCTCTAATGCGGCTGACATATTTCATTGGAGATATTTTTACTTAGTTTTGACAAGCGGGCCCGCATTGAACTTTAGCCGAGGGTGTGAAGCATTAAATGAGCCCCAGTTCACCCTAGAATGGTCTGGTAAATAACATACGATAAAAATTCATTCTCGCATTTTGGGAAAGCTTAGAAACGGCTTTGTTTGATTATAAAGGTGACAAAAACAAATTACAAACATTGTAATTATTTTCGAATGATCATAGTCTTCGTATTATAGGACCACATTCACATGGTAATGCACAGTATTCGCCACGATCAGTTATCATGTCATAAAAAAGTCAACCAAGTTAATTTCATAGTGACGTGATCTATAAAGTCTAGATGGGTCTATACCCACTGACTCGTAAGCATATTGCCACGCTGGCTAAATTTCAGCGTTGGCAAAGACGATTACCGGAAACTAATACAAGATGTTATGGACATTATTAATAGTAGTCTCCGCTTGCTAGCTTGCTCGTAAACCTTAAACCAGCCCATTGTTCACATTACGTTACGTAACTGGATTAAGTAACTTGAGTAAGTACGTAACTGAACAACGAGCACCCTGTTATCCAACGCAAAAACAATCCATCATATCAACAAGGATAACAATTAGCGCCAATTGTTTAAATAAGTTAGATAATTTTATGATCCGCTAAGATCATAAAATTATCTAACTTATCGTTTAGCTAGACTTATATATAGAAGATGCAGTAGGGTATTATTGCTTGAAAGTTGCCATTCTACACATATGTAAGTGGCTGGTACCCGTACATCAATACCTAATATTAAAATTTGAATAAATTTACCTAGAAAATAAGCGACATAACCCTCATCTTTCGTCTGTGCTAGCTGCGCCTAAAAATATAACAGTGTGCATTTGATACACAGAGAACTAAATTAAAACGTTATTAGTGGGACTCGTGCTTTACCCTTTTTCACCCGATCCTCTAAATACCCTCCGATACACAAATGGCGGTAGCAGTGTACGAAACGTCGAGAACATGTTTTTTTAGGCATTCTGTATGCTACGACATTGTTATATTTTTTTCTAATACGTTTGCTATTCTTTGTTAGTTACATATAGTCGGATAATGGATTCAATATTGCAGCTGAACTATTGCCTGAAAATGTATGTGCCTTGCTTTTTGAACGCATGACCGTCCCGAGGAGTTGGTGAACGAGCAGGGAGATGCGTGAAACACACCCAGATAAACGCATAGATGGCCAGGTTAACGTGAAAGACTAAGACAATATTTATAGTTCGTCATTGTTGATGGGGCACGAAAGTCTCTAAGCATTGCTGTTGTTGTCCATTAAATCTACTTAGCTATTCATCTCTGTAGCACCTACTTTATATTTTCCCGCCTAATTTAAACGTTGCGTGATTGTGCGAGTTATAGCACGGTTACAATCCAGAAGTTATAATTTTTACAGTTAGTTAGTTAGTTAATTAGCTACAATTTTCACTATTTGCGACCATCAACTTGAACGGTTATTCGATCAAAGTACTTACATATTGAGGATTTATATAAGTGAAACAATAGCTTGAATTATACGATATCGACAAATCGTGGCCGATATACTAACTACGACGATTCATGTAAGACATTTCGTAAATTGAATAAGAGAAAGCACTCAGCTTGACCATCGACCAAACGACCCAGCTGCTTCGAAGAATGCAATAGCGTGTCCCGCAACGTTGCGTAATAGAGATTGATTTCGATAAGGAAAATGTATCTGACAATACCTATCAGCTGGCTTATCATAAATCAGATATTAGCGAAACAGCAGCTTAGGTAACCAATCACAACAATATATGCTCTAATGACGGTCCTGACATCGAGATTTCAGGAAGAGAAAATGGTGAAGGGAACGATGGACAAGATCTATGATAAACTCGTATATCGTGCCATTCGTCTCAACAATGCGATACGATTCAAATGTACGAACTGTCACACAAAGAAACTATAGACGTAACGTAGTTCGAGATAGCAGATTGCCTAGAAACAAGATTTATTAAGTTTGTTTATGTGTGACACGTGACTAAAAATGCTTTAGATAAAATACGATATTCACTTTCTGGTGTGTTCGATAAAGTAACGCAAAGAATTCGTTCAAATGACTAGTTAATCCAAAGAGACGTTGACAACGATTCATTGTGGAAAACTAATGTATGCATGTTCTGGTCAGAGAAGATAACGGTAGATCATCTTAAGTCAGATCTTCATTGACACAGCAAATTACGGGCTCAGTTGTAATTTTCGCTATGAAATGAGTGCAAAGAGATAAGGTGCTTGATGTTCTTTTAAAGTATCCGCAGAGCAGCGATGTTGCTATTTCAAAGGGCACCTGATGGGAACTATCGAACGAGCTAGAACGAGAATTATCCAAAATTTGACCAGGTCCGACGCGCGTGTTGACGAGTTCCCGTTGTTTACCAGTCGATTAACATTAAAAGCTAGCCAGACATTTGTCCGAGCGAAAATGAAAACATTTTGAGATTCAGCTGATTTAGTTTATCTTGTAGATCGAATTTGATCAGTCTATGATATGATGGACAATCCGCCTACTTGTCTGTCTCGCCGGATTTTAGACCAGAGGAAATCTTGTTGTTATGCAGCTTCACACGACAGCGACTTCGGGGAGTATCGCAGGTCTGAACCTACCGTACAGTAGAGCTATTACGAATACAGCTACTTATTCCCTCAGCGTAGTTGCTTTGAAGGGCGAAATTCGGAATATAAAATATCCTCGATTTCATAGAAGTCACGTAAGAGCGAGCCTTAAATTAAAACTGCGCGAGCTGCGTTGTTCAATGGTAGGGAGTAGAATTAGATACTATCAATCTAAGTTTATTTTTAGTTTAGTCAATCTGTACGTTAAGTTTCTGATTAGTCGAACCGAGAAAAAACGGTCTTTCGTATACACGCTTATCACTACTAAAAACCCCAGTTTAGAGATATTTGCTCAGTTTGTAATATTTGAGTCGGAAGGCCAGCTCAGTTACAATAATGATTACTGCAGGACCCAACAAGCTGATGTCCAGTGCAATCAAACAGAAACGGACTCTAAAAGAAGCATATGGTCGAAAAATATAGACCGACCAAACGTATTCTACGTAATTTCGACCGTATTAGGCTACATCATATGTGGGCAAACGGTCAGTCATGAAACAACATAGTTCATTTGCTAGTAGGTCTTCTAAAGTAGCAAACGACAACCGTGGAACAGGTCCACTAGAACTGCGTTATTCTGCTCAACTGGAAATAAAGGCTACAGTGAAGAAAATTAAATGTATAAAGTGTCCTTAGGAAACAGACAAGAATGCACGACAAACATTTATCACTAGAGAGACCCATAACAAAACGTCAACTATTTCTGTGTGCTGACGCCAGTCAGTCCTCAGAAAGGCCCTGCTGCAGGTAGTGCATGCGTTATGACCTGCGGTCACGAAATGATATCATTTAACTTCTTATAGACTGCATAATTATCCTTTTTTTGTTACTGGCAATAGCAAATGTATTGACGTTAAGGTCTTGCTTTTTTTTGAAATTAATAGTTCCTAATAAAGCCAGGCTATTTGTGAAACAAAAAGCTATTCGCGCTCATGTATTGTCCACTAAAGGTGCTTACCCAAATAAATATAATATAGAAGTCGTATATATTTCTTCATAGCTCATTTTGTAGAAGTTGCGAGCGACTTAACGATATTAGAAGGCGTTACCTTCTTGGCCCAACGGTATTTAGCGCTAGAGACTCTCTTCCTTAAGTGACACTGTATAAACCGGTATTATTTTAAGCTTTGATTTCTATAATCGCTTGCTTGAAATTCCATATCTATAACAAATTTGGTATAGAAATTAGCTGTTCGCTAAAAAAAATAGCTGAACGTTCTATTTATCGCACGGTCATCCTTATAAAGTAAATCTTCATCTCCATTTAATTCCTACAAGCAACATATAGGCCTATTTGATTTACTAGCGTAGGCGCTTGCAAGCAATAACTCTAATACGGCCAAACAGGATAATTCAATATTCAAAATAGGAGCTTTCCAATGTAACCTGAACATCGGAGTTGAGCTTGCTTTTATTTATTTTTAATTTTCTGTTAATATTTAAAAAAGCTGTATAGAATTCTTACTCCCAATCTCACTCTATAAATACGTCTATAGAATAAGTGTTGTCTAAATACATGAATTTGTGACCTGTGATCACTTACTTCGAAACACCTCGCGGTCCAGATTCCTCATCTTTGCGATGATCTTAAGGAATGAACCCATACAGCCTGCTGAAAGCTCCGCATTATTCGACGCCTCAAGCACGTGAGGTAAGGCTCGCTTCAACAATGAATTGACGACACTTTTGAAGCCCTCTTCAAGAGCTAAGTACTTTTTCTCAATGCTATGCTGGCTCCCATCTAAGGGTATGGCCGTATTTTCATCCTGGGCATCTTCGCTGACATCATTTTCGTATGTATGCTTTTCCGCAGCTAAAACCTGTTCGAAACCCCATAGGCACGCGCTGCCTAACGACACCAACACAAGCCAGATGATTCGATCACGTACTTTCATTGCGCGAACGGGTGGAATCTGACCGACGCAGGTACAGTGTCGCTAAATAGAGACTGTTTCCACCGACTAATTAGGTCGTATCGGAGGTATTCAACTGGTGTACGCCAAAATTCAAGTGCAGTTAATAGTATTCACTCAAATTGCTGTAGATCCACTTGAAGTAAGTTGGCGTTAAAACGGCGAGTACCCGATCTTAGAGCTACGTAACTGATTAACCACTGTCACAAAAAGCGAATAGTATACATATTATAATGAATAGACATCACTATGCCTTCATATTAACATGACCGATTGCGTTCCGCCTACTCCAATGATCTTGTTTTCTCGTGCTGGATTCCGCATGTGCTTCGCCGGAAATCTTCGAGTAATTGACAGGCGTGCTTCTACTATCACCATGTAGCAACAGGCTATTCAACGCAGCTTACCGCAACACTACTGCGCGCACAACGGCTAAACATATAGTAGAATATGTGTAGCAGTAATATAATGGTGACGTGCAGGAAAATTTTCTATCAGGCTCCAATTGTAGCTTACGTAGTGCATTCTCTTCTCCCGCGGAGATGGGGCACCCTTACGGGCAAGGGGGATCCGCGTGTGAGGGGAGGGAAGCCCAAGAAGAAGGAATAGCTGTTAAGAAAAGATGCTTAATTCTCGCACGAGAAGCAACGGCAGCACGCCGTTCCGCCGAAAGAGACAAACAGAACCGAGCGACAGTAGAGCTGCGCGGAACTGGACACGCGTAATTGAACGGTCTGCGGTCGGAGCACATGCGGATGTTGTTAACCGCCGCGCACTCCTGCTTTGCATGTAAGTGAACAGCCTTGTGGGGCGCTTTGGGGGCAGAAAGCATGGGACGCGGGGTAGCAGCGTAAGACAAGAAGCAACGGATATCAGATGAGCCTTCGACATTTATCAAAACAGCGGGTCCCGCATGATACGGTAATATGCGACTGGACTTCATTGACCAGAAAAATGTTTATCTTTATTCAGGTTAGGGATCAAAGGTGAAAATAATGAAGTTGAATAAGTTCGCAGATGTGGCGGTCTATCAACGTCGGCGCCGGTTTACCAGGTTGTCGAAATATGTTGAAGTATGGAATAGACTGTCCTTACTCGAAACCACGAACACATATATGTTGGTTTCGTTTGAAGAAATCAATAATATACCTAATTTAAAAAATATTTGGTATAAATCGCTGTATTGGTAATTACCGGAAATTATATCGTGCTAATAAAAAAAAATAGATAATCATGAATATGTCTATTCACCCAGTGGGTGTTTGTTTTTCTAAAAGCTAGTTTTCAGAAACGCTTATAGTTTGTTGACGTTGATAGTTTCAAAATGAAACCGCGCAGATTACTCGGGATCATTTCGATCATTCAGAGCTATCATACGTACGCAGTTCTTATTTCAGTTTTTACTAGATCATTCTGTTCTTGGATACTTATTGAAGGAGTTTCAGGCGGTCACGAATAATAACCCGTCGTTCCTTTGCGGTCTCTTAACCAATTTAACACTGTGTTGTTGTTTCTTAGTAGCGCGACGACGATAGGCGGGTATATGTGAACGCGCTGATGATGACGACTGATTTTTTTATTCTTTGTTATTGTTTTCATATGACATTAGCGTGAAATGTCAGTTCGACCCTAAGTAATGCCGTAAATTACTATGTCTCATAAATACTTAAATAACAAAGACGGCAGCTTGGAATCGTAATAGGCTATATGGTTACAACACAGGAGGTCGGCACATCGACATCGAATTAATAATTATTATTATTTTCATTGACGCAGTAATTAGAAAACATCTGTCTAACTTTGTATGCGTATTGCGGAGGTTGGCCACCTCGCAACGTTCCAATATTTGTCTGTGAAATGTAACGAAGTTAAATGTTTACTTTGATTCGTAAAAACAGGCATTATATTTAAAACCACATGGGGTTATTATTTAGTTTTTTTTTAACCCATCATCACAATAAAATTATTGTTTTCTAAAAAGTAAATTGGTATTTCACTTTTATAGTGGATATTACGGTACAATTAAATGTATCATAACTAACCACATATCCATAATATAATAATTTTGGCAACTCACTTCTGCCCAGTGCTGCTAGCGGCGTGTCTCCATATATGACAAGAAAAAAGTAAAATCTCTGTTTGAATGTGTCGTATGTATGAAAACAAAATGGCGCTAACCAAGTTAACGAAACATAGATCACTATACTGTAGTCTTTGAATCATAGAAAATAACCTGGCAGAAATTACTCCGTTTCAGGTTACATAGGGAGCATCTTGTCATGACTTGAGCTTTGACTTTGTTATACGATATTGCACAGACGAATGGATGGATGGATGGATGAATGGATGGATGGATGGATGGACAGTGCAAGCGGTACATGCTTTCCGTGATAGCTGTGCTCATGTAATGTCTTCAATACCATTGAACGTCGTAGGGTTCCATAAACTAATATATCTAAGTGATAAGGATCAAAAATGCTAATATGAAATAATGGCATTATGAGAGCGCTTGTTACACGCACTTGGTGCTGTAGTAAACAACTTACTAGCAGGTCAGCCTTACGTGCAGTTTTACAGATGGCTGTATATTTTCTTCTTTTAGGTATCTATGTAATTCTAATACGTCGGGAACAGAATCTGTCGTGTGTAAAGGATATGCAGTTATCTTTTTTTAAAAAGCCGCCTGGTCACTCATCAGTTTAGAGATTTTCCTAAATCTATTTTCCAAATAACGTGGTAAAACTCGATATACCAATTGAAAACAATAAAAACAGAAAGCCCATTTTTTCCGTGGATGTTTAGCCCATCGGATAGTTTTCATATGGTGCAATTTTATAGATGCAAACGCGCGATAGGTAATATGCTGCAAATACAACAAATAGTTGATTATGACTGGACCTACTAACTGGAACCTTTTACAGGGTGCTTATATTTCTGCAGTTCGTTGCAATAGTTACTTAGAAGCCCAGTTTCTTTCCTATATAGGTTATTGTATATAATAACCCCTTCTTTCACGAATGTTAATGCCTCTCGCGTTCTTACTACTCGATCTTCATTAAACTGTTATCAATGATAGATGAAGATCTATCGAGATAAATAATCTGCTGTTCTGATTTTGCAAGAATAAACCCTTTTCGAACGGCGCGAGAAATACTTTATGCTCCTCAGTACCTAGTCCATTTATGATTCTAAGATCACCTTTTAAATACACCCTAAAATTTCTTGAAATTATTTTATATGCAAACATTTAACCATTTATCCGTCGTTTCCGGTATAACAGGATTGTTTTTCCATATAGAAATCTTTGTTTTTCCCCTATTATGTAGTAGAGCACCACATTCAGAAGTGCCACACATAATTTTTTCATTAGACGGCCACCAGTTCCATAGAACGATGCTTTGTATAGAATATTTGATATCCGCTAATATCATTGATATCTGTTCATTTTGAGCTCTATATTCGTATATATATATATATATATATATAGGGTAGCGCGCCTGAATGGATAATTTTTGTTAATATTTCATCTAAACAGAAACAGAAATTTTAACGAATATTCTTTACTGTATACTAGAAGTGTCATTTCTGACGGTCACGACGGCTCAATGTAACCACCATTCACTGCCATTGTAATGAATTTTTGAACCCTTGAAATCTTTATCCTACCAATAATCGACCGACCTGCCTGATAGAAATCGTTTCTTCAATAGTCGCATAAAAACTAGCAATAACGTTGGCCGCCGATTGCGAATAAAAAAGGATGGTCCCGCTGACTCTGTTTCTAGCAAATAGAAATTGCATAATAGCTAATATTCGGCTGAGTTTTGAAAAAAACGTGCTGTTGTTGGCTATCACGAGTTTACTGTTTTCTTTTAGAGAGGATCGTTTTTCGTTTGGTACCACGAGTAGCGTGTGAACGCATATTACGACAAGCGACCCGCCAAGATCTTTCTCAATTTGAATGCATCATTCTGTAACTTGTACATAGACATCCGTGCAAAAACGATCGGAAGAAGTACGCCTACCTGAGAAGCTGCGCTTACTCAAAACAACATTACCTGCAAGATGCCATAATATAAATAATATATTATTGTGTATATAATGATAATACAAAGTGAGCACGATCAAGACGACAACTTTGATTCAGGAAACGGTAAATTTCACATGAAAAATTCTATCCAAGCATAAGTCTATTGTACTTCTAGCTATTATCGTTGTTATTTCCCGCTTATTGTCAATTTAAGATAGATATTCTGTCTTTTACGTCCTGCTTGTGGTCAACGTAGAAAAACGTAGCGAGCGTAAAAGTTTACAGACCTGAGTATCAGTAGCTAGCTTGGTGATTCCAATGGAAAAGCAAGCCTAAAACACTGTAGTTAAACGCTGCGTGTATGTTTTACCGGCTTTCAGCTTTTTCATCTTTGTGTCTTCCCGTTCATTTCGTTTAAACATTTCCGTCTAATCGGAAATACCTGCCGGGACACCTTGGTCATGGAACAGAAGCTAAAGTCGCGTTAAGTAGTCGTATGTTGATGAAGAGCTTGAAAATAGGACTCGGAGTAAATGAAGCGGAACACGCTCAAGTAGTCTAAACGTTGCGTGGATAATAGTCTAAGCAATTTGCAGTGAATGACAAACCTAACACGATGGAAAATAGCATAAAAAACATCGTTAAATATCGACCTCAGAGTGGAAAACCGGTTGAAAGGTTAGGGAAGACTGGAAAAAGAGCAGGACAAAATGTATAAAAAAGATACACTTAGAAAGATAAAATATGATTTAGTCGATTGAATGAAAACTCTCAAATTACGTCAAAAGGTCAGAAATATTGAAACGCAATCCGTGACCTCGTACAATTTACTGGACATCTTTATTTAGTCACACCTGCCATATAATACATACGGTATGGCTGCAGCAAAAGCGTAATTGACCAAAAGCCATTACGGTCTTTGGAAGTTTGATGGTGGCCCGTACTCGTTGAACATTTCGTCGAGGTGAACAGCGCAACAATAAAAAGACTAGCAGTGCAGTAGGACAGATCATAAAATAAACGTTTATGGTCCTGCAAAGATATTCGGTGGTTTCACTGTTGTACACAATCTATGTGGACAGCTACTGCCATGCCATGCGCTGATGTCGATGAATGAAGTGCATGCATGTAATCAGTATTTATATGGGTGTTATGAAAACGGAATGCGTCCTAGCGCTGAAGTAATGCCCGCATCGCCGAACAAGAGATCGAAACCCATCCTGAATGAAAAAATAAAATATTTCAGGACTATCGCTTAGAAGCACGTAAAAGTTTGTCCACAAAGCTCAGCCATTGGCTGGTGGAAAAACTTTGAGAGACAACATGTGCCATGTGTAAGAAATCCAACAGACCTGACCCTCTAGCGACAGTAGATGATTTTGTCTCCCGCGGTTTTTCGGGGTTGCCAGAATTGGATTTTGTCGGAATGGGAATTTTCCTATACTGACATGTGCAAATCTTTCTGACACTTTTGTTTCGCAGATTTTATGATGATGGTAAAGAAATCACTTTATAGGTTACAATTTTTCTGGACTACGAAGGGGTCAGATAGCAACTAATTCTCGTCCATATTCTTAAAACGGAACGTGTCGTTTCCGACATGTTGAGTCTGCGTTTGCCGTTTTGTAATACTAACAGCAGCAAACATCCTTACCTTTGAAACGAATAGATCGCTGTAGCTTGGATGATGTACACTAATGTTGGTGGAATTTATGTGATAGAACCTTATTAGATATAAGGTATAATATCGCATCGTACTTTATGTCCTGCGCGCAACCCTACGTTGCCTAAAGCAGGCGGTGACGTTTTTGTGCTAGCATTCGTTTTTCAATTGTTGGTTAAGCGTAATGCAATTAATTGGCTGTTAGGTTGTTTGCGATACGGTTGTGTCCGATTCAAGTAAATGATTTTTGAATCCGACATTCGATTTTACTGGCTTCGTTTAGAATTGCTTTAGACGGTTGGTGTCTGTCAGCATGCAAAGACGTGTATCTAGGACCAGTCTTAAAAGTCACGTAGTAGGCAAGAGGTCTTGGTGGGCTATACGAATTTCTTTGAGTGCGTTGTCATGGTATTTATGAACGTGCGGCCATCGCTGGATCAAATTTTACCGTTGCGAAATGATTACTATGACATGTTGTTATTATGGCACTCATAGGTCGGTTAGAAGAATCTAGGTAAGTCCAAAGAAACCTAGACTGGACAGCCAAGGGCCGATGGAACGGGACACGGTATATGGCGCTACACATCAGAGGTGATATCTCGCTCGTGTTTCCCGAGTTTCGGCCGGAGATTGAAGTAGCTCCGGTTATGCCATGGGCCCCTTCCCGTATGACGTTACGATTCAGATCCGCATATTAGATTAATTATACAGGTAGAAGGCTGAGAGTCAGCCATGAGTTAGAACCTTTTATTTACGTACTCGGTTTAGTATGCAAACAGGTTACCGCTGCACTATCACGGGGACGGATGTACCCGGTTATACATTCGACACAGCTGCACATACATCAATTATCTTCGCCCCAAATCAGGATGGGTTTAAGCGAATCATATCACTGCCTGCCTTCTCGAGTAGCAACATCGAATTCGATCTGAAAAGAAGTGCGCCATTTCTTCCTAATGTTACCCGAAAATCCTTTTTACCGATTTTAATTGATCACGACAAATTGGTTTTTGCTAAGTTTAAGAGTAGCCTGCTCTCCGATAAGAGAATAGCAGGTTATATATGCCGTTGAAATCGGTATCGGCTGTTTTTGCCTCGATATTCTCCCAACAACCTAACTTTATATATATACATAGATGACAACAACTGAATCATGGAACCGCTGTTCATGAGACGCCTGAGAGTGTACGATAAGCATATAGTGCCTTTCCTGGAAGTACCGAAACAGCCATCAAACGGGAGGATGAACACCTGCGATAGTCACTGAGCACCCGGTAACGACGCGAAGGTCTTTTGTGAAACTCGTCATGTAAATGGAGGCAAGTATGGTGTCAATGAAAAACAACGCAATAAAAATATTGTAAAAAATCACGAAACGCTTCTGCACTGGGAGTGTAATTACATTCAACGGTCTGGTTACCAATCGTTATGGCTCCAGCGGCAGTCTGATCCCCGACCGGCCCATGTCATCGTCACACTTTCACAACAAATCCACAAACTTGAATAATCCAGTGTTTCAGTACCATAATCCAAATGGAAAACAGCAATGTAAAAGATCTTATCAGCGATATACAGGAGTCCAGTCACTGCTGAGGAATAGACAACTTTGCGCAAAGTACGACGGCAGCGTACCAGACTCGTACGGCAAACACCTGGAAGCAAGGAATGGATATTTCAATGAACTGAAAAAGGGGACACGATCCTGTATATGAAATCTTTTTAATGATCCTTGCAATTTCTGGATTAATGTGCACGTATTTTCTAGCACATGGGCGTTTCACAACGCCCACCGACGGTGGAGTAATGTGTACAAACGCCGAATCAACTTAATGTTTCTTTCTTATGTACTAGAATACATTTCTCTTATTCAAGAGATTGGTTTTGTTCGTATCATCTACTGGATTTCTTCATCTTATCAAAACGACCTCTTAACCTATGGCAAGTGTCGATTTGGTACCCAGATCCAACGGTTAGTAGACAGTAAGTGAAAGTCAATAAGATACACTGATAACATACAGGGAGGTAACAACAATGCAATGTTATTATTTTTAATTTTTGCAACACAGAATTTAACCGGTTACTTTTAAGAAAACAAGGCAGGGATGCTTGAGTACTTCTAAAAATATCTCTTAGAGTGTTTTTATCGTTACAAGTAAGATGTTTTCCGTAATATAATGAATAAGTACCGTGTGGTGACTTTACCATCCAGCAAACTTATTTCGGGACCATTACGATTAAGTTAGATTTTAGGTTAGATATAGGTTAAGAAGGCTAGTTCGAAAAAAATCTATGAGTTAAAATGCAGATCTCAAATTTGAGAGCCTTACAAAGTACGCATCCGTTGGAAATCAGAACTCTTATTTATAGAGAATAAAAAGGAACCAGTGATTACAAAAAAAAGATTAACAAAGATCGAGTTTGTATCAATTCACGCTTACAAACATCTATTTACTTTTTATGCTTCCAGCATTTTTAGGTTTGCCGTAGATAATTCTTGAGCAGATCTTTTTTGAGATTTGTTTGCTATAGCATTTAATGCAGATCAGCCGTGCACGAACTAGTGATTGTTCAAATAGAGGGGTGTTTAGAATTAATTGGAAAACCTCAGTGAAATCGAAGCATTTGGCTTCTACAAAAAACTCGTTGTAATATTTTACAAGCTTGCATATCTAACTTAATTAACGAAGTTTTCGGAAGTTGCAACCATGACACGTGCGTGATCATTAAAAGTTACGGGATCCACTGTAGAAATGAAGTCAGTTTCATAAGATGCAAGTAAAACACGATTACTTTTGTCTTTCTCACGGATTTCGATCCGAAGAGCTTTTAAATAATGGCTGACTTTAAAAGTCTGCCTTACAATTATCATAAACGAGTATTGGATCCGCAGCTGCCGAGAAGTTTTAATATATCATGCTAAAAATAGCATTCCTTCCATGCTAGCAAAATTATGCTGGTCCTTTCTAGTTTCGTGTGTCCAAGTGAAGATTCATTCATGAATCAGACCAATAAGCTAGCGGTGCGCTTAACGAGGTGCAATTTCTTGGTTATCCCCTCTTTAACTTTGAGTATTGTCGTCTTAGGGTAAATCGATCTATGTAGCGTATGTTCTAATGGATCGAAACCTTACATTATATTTTGCTGCCTAATTGTTTCGAGGTCCTATGTGGTCGCTGTATTAAAACGCGTAACAGATTATAGCGGGGGCATGTTGGCATGCAAAGTCAACAATGCCCCGTTGATAACTTGATTGTTGCAATACAAAGGCTTCATATGGTAACCTAAATCGTTAAGGTACCTTGCTGCTGAATATTAGTCCTACAACCTACCAATTTTCTAACTAAGAGCGAGAATAACTAGAGGTACTTCGCTACTTTGGTAATCATCTTAGATATTCTCTTTGGATTCTGTAAAAATACCGCCTTTGGCAGCTTTGCTCAAAGCGTATATTTATTAGCATCCAATAGCATAACCGCAAATTCTTTTAAGCATATTCTGTTTAAGCTGCTATTAGATAGACAAGTGAAATTAGTTCTGAAAGTAATAATAAGAGCTGGAAGTTGAGTAACCTTCTCTAGAATCGCGTCTCTTTAGAGAAATACTAGCTTGTTGAGCTTTTATCTTCACTATCCTTTCAGTAGACAAAGTAAAAAAACAAATAACTGAGAGCAACAATGAAAACATTTTTGAGAGAAACAATGAAACGAACAGACAAAGCGATGGAGCGACAGGCTTTCCATGCAGAATATGATGGGACGTAAATGCTTGAAGCTAGATATATCCCTGGAATTGAAGGAGTATCATTTTCAAGCTAATCTGGCTCAAAATATATAATAGTATTCCTATGAATAATGAGTGATAAGTGCTGCAGTTTGTGTTAAGACGCAAAAATTGAGCAAAATCAACAATGCCGAACGACAGCTCCCTAACTTAATGCGTTCATATGCTATGCGCAACATGAACTTAAAACTCTCTAAAAGTTCAGATCAACGAAAACTTTTGACTTATGGAGGTTGCGCTTCCGTAGAACTAAATAGCTTTTTGTACTATTATACTGGTAGTATATACGTAATATAATTCAAGAGTATAGACATCAGACATTTACATTATATCTCATGTTCAAAGATTGTCCTTAAAAAACTGCGTTCTTAAAAAATCATACCGTATAAATGGCGGATGGCGGAAAACCTGATAAAATTTAGGTTGTACTATCCACTGTTATCTATGACAACGTTACCAACATTCACCTTTATATACTAATTCCTACGTTCTTCGTGACCTAACAATACTTGTAACTTTGGGAGTAGACGAGGAAATGACACTGAAATAGCAAATTTAACACCTACGGTTATATGAAAGGCGCACATTATATGAGGCTTTATGTGACTACCCAACATATGGTCGGATCTTGGCTGTTTAGGATTAACTATGCTATATCACCTATGAATATATGCTAAGACTGACCCCATTCGGTTTGTCATCAAGAGTCAGTATTCAGCACAGTTTATGGCAGAAGAATAGAAGGCACTGCATTGCTGTTTCCTTATTTACAAGATCGACAGCTCTGCGTAGATTGTAAATGCAGTACTTTTCTATTAGCGCCCTGTAAAAGTAAATCAAGACAAGCGTTTAACGGGGATGGCAGGCATAAACTACTTTGTTCCACAACTTTTGTCACCGGAACGGTGTGACTATGCTAAGGCCGGACATGGAAATTTCAAAAAGACGTAATACCTGTAGGACAAACTCAACTTGGGTAGTGTCACTTGGATAATTAACTCGAATGTCGTCACTATGTTTAGATACCAACGGAACTACCTATATATGCCGCAGTAACACGAACGGCGGACTTCTCATGACATTATCCTGGTGCATCAAGGCGAGCTGATCTGTATTACTGGCAATTATCAAACAAAGCTCTTTCCAATTTTGCGTTTTGGCTTGCGTATAGTTTGGTTGACGTTTCGGTACTCGGCTAAACTTTTTATATTGTACTGCCGGCAATAATCATCTCGATTTAGCTGAAGCGCACCTTGACCTTGTTCAAGATAGGACTTGTCCTCGGGGTATTAGTAATCTAGAGGTAAATTAAAGTTATCATTATTATTAAACGGAAAAAAGTTACCGTATGTAGCCATAAACGGATTCTGCGCTGAATATGCCAAAGAACCTTGAATTAGTCAAAGATATTATTTTTTAAAATTTAAATAGCAACATTTATTTAACTAGAAATGAGAAGTGTGATGTGCTTTTTTTGTTTATCAGTTTATTTATTTAATCAATTTATGTTCTGCCACATAAATTTTGACCGTAAATTTCATCGTTTTCGAAAACTCTTTTATAATTGCCTACTGTCTTTATACAGAGTTACTTCAAAAATTTTAGTTACTTTGTGACTAGACTTTGCCTGATTAACCAAGCAAAAATTCAGGCCTGCCAAATATCACCTTCTTGTTTTGAAATTAGAACCAGGATTTGATCTCAAGAAACGTGTATGTTATTAGCTGCGAACAATTGCCTCTCACTGCAGTGGCTCACAGCTGCTTTTCAGGGCGTTCAGATTTCCCCGTGTCTTCGTAACTGTCCTGCGATAACATGTTTACCAGCAATACTTAGGGACATCTATTGAGGTTCAAAAGCTGGCATAGGCACGAGTTTCGTGGTGGTGCCGGATGAGGCCATCAACCATCTGAAACCTAAGCCGTGTACTTAACGGAGGGCAGTAGAAGCCGACATATAATTCGAAAATTTCGGATGTCTATACTGCTAAGAGGGCAGTTCATAATGAACCCTTATTATCAAATAATAACTAATAAAAAAAATCATAATAATTAACAACAGCTCATAATGCGGTTAGTAGCACCTGGAGACAAGAGACTCGCGCATCAGGACAGTTGCGATTGCATCTGCTAGAACATCTGCTCGAGGATATAACTAACGTTATTAGTTCCGGTACTTGATAAAATCTTCAAATGACCATCATTAGTATTTATGTCAACATGCAGAACATAAATCGTCGTATAGCCTTACCCTATTTGTACAGGGTGTTTAAAACGTGACACAATTTCGTAGGAGATTAACTAAAATCGGAAGGCTTTTTTTTTCGAAATAGATGACATTAAATAAACGGCGCCTTCTATGGCCACCATACGTAAAAATTAATTAATTAGCAAAACTCTATAAGCCGTCTACTCCACAGAATCTATTCTATTTGGTTGCAATTAAATAGTGCGAATTAAACATTTACTTAATAGTATACTATATACAGTATAGCATTCTAAGTGTTGTAATAAATCTCAGGATATGACAGCTTCACTGAAAAACTTATACTTTATCTTGAACATCTACCCACGGAGCACCCTTTCGTAACTAATTTCATACCAGTCAGGTTAGTGCCTCATTTTCAGATTAGTAATAAGTGATAAAACAAATATAAGAATCAAAAAACGTTACGACCGCATGTACAGTATTCAATTTGCCGACGTGTGCCTCTGACGATGCCCTGAGCTGTCAGTCAGATCAGTTCAAGGACCAAATAAGAGGACATAATAGCTTCGGCGACACCTAACAATAGCATGAGTCGATTATCATTATTTTAGTAATTACCTAAAAAATATAATCGCATATCCATCAGGATAATCTATTATCCAGTTAATAACCCATTACGGGTTGTTGGGGGCTCGTTTCAATGTCGCTGTACGTTATCCGCATAAGAGTCATTTTTAGGCACGGCCTTTAAGACGCCGTCGATGCGGTACATGTTATTTAGTATTTATTAATTGTGAATATTAAATAAAGTGGGAGTCTTATACATGACATTAAGTTAACCCAGTTCAAAGGCTTGGTTTAGTATGAAATATCACGCTAATGAGATTTTGCCGAAGTCAAAAGCGAGTTATGATCATACAAAACATTGTTGTCGTAACGAAAACTCGCGATACCTTGATTGTCTACCATTTTGATGGGCCTGGTTGAAAACTGCCTGTCTCCAGAAAAGTTCTAACACGAAAACCCATAAGGAGAGTGACTGGTACTCAGGCATAATTAGAGCTACAGGAACGAATGCTTTTTCATGCAAACAGAATTGTAAATATTAAAACACGTAGAGAATACCAATTGGCGGTCACTATTTCGACGTGGACCCCGGTGCTCCACCATCTATTATCTATGCAAAACTATGTTAGGGAATTGTTATAGGCAATTACGTATTAGAAAATATACTGCTAATATATAGAAAACATAGCTGAAAAATGTATCGAAATGATAGAAAATTAGAAATGTTAATTTTTATTAGCACCGTTTTTCTTAGCTAAACAATACGTAGGAAACGATCATTCATTCCATTTCTCTACCTACGCCAGTTTTATTTACCAGAATATTGTAGCTGAAAGGAGAAATAAGGGTACTGTTGTATTTGTCACCGCCATATCATGTATCGTTGATGGACAGGGCTGTGTTAATTGATTTAATATGAAATAATTTACGCTATCTTTTACATGTATTTCGTGTATCGTTCTCTAAAGGTGTGTTGCATATGTGTAGACACTTTCGTAGCGATTTTGGTATGAATTAATTAGAAAAAAAAATTGTTAAGAAGACGTTAGGTAAGGAAGAATAACTTAGAATTAGAAAACTATCGACTCTTTCGCTCAGTCTAATTACCTTCCAGTCTTATGGCATTTTACTCGTACGGCCACATCATCAAGCAAAAAGCAAAAAAGTATATCATTCTCAACTACATTTTTAGTTACACATTCACAGTTCGGAATTACCATATTTTTAAGAGGTTCTTACGCATTTGACCCGCGAAGTTTCCCAAAGTAGATTTCATTGATACAGAGATAGTTTTACTGATTAGTAAACAAAGCACAACGAGAGGCTGGCCCTATCTACGCTACTTATAGGCATACTAACTACTTTTCAAGGCATTTCGCTGCTTGAGGTACACAACGAAGCTGCGTGCCTACGAGGCCTACGAGCGGGCGTACCTTGCAACTTCGCTAGCAGCATTCAAGGAACTATAGCAGGGAAGTACGAGGAACGTTTAGTGCATATTGTTGTGGTCGTAGCAATATCAAACCAAATATACCTCGAGATATCTGATTAGACCTCGAACGGCATGTGGGACACGAAGAGATTTTCGTATCTACGCGTTACTGTTAACGTTTAGAGCTAAGCTGTGTATTGGAAACAGGAGCCTGTGGCTTCAACCGACTTTGCACATACAAAAACGCGAACGCGGTTCTCACCTTTGCTTGCATCTTCTTTCAGGGGTTAACTAGAAACAAGTCTGAGAAAACTATATGACTATACATAAAACACATTATGTCGCCCTAACTAACAGACAAATGTCGGTTCTATTTGTGTTGTCGAGTGCCGCAAGTGATGTTGTTTATCGTATTATGTCCGCTGATGTTTACTCCATTTGTAATTGTAGGGAATTTGAATCGCAAATAACGCCCACATTTGGCGAATTGCCTTCGAAGTCTTTGTGTTAAATTAAGCTAGCGACCAATTGTTCAGGCCATGCAAACTTTTACATTTCTAATTTGTCCTGATGAAGCTCTTTGTTGTAAATAAATCCAAAAGCCTGGCTGGAGTTAGCTTAGTGCAAAGCACTGAACAAAATACTTTGCTCTATTGGGATCAACGACACGATTCAAAACATTACGCAGTTCCAGATATGAATTTCGGGAAGTTTACGCATTGTCAGCTTGACACTTTTCTATTGGTCTGAGTCTGAACACCGGTAAGAACGCTTTACTACTAAAAACGGATTGGAAGTTCAGTTACGTCTTATACCGCTTACCTAATTAACTAGTAACTTAAATACTCAATTGTTGTTTTTACAAGTGAACTGTTACAAGCTGACGAATGGCGTCTCAGAGGTGGTTGGACCTTTTTTCTTCCTGGACCGTGCATTTTTGTCTATGTTAGCCTTTTTGAACCCGCTTTAGATTTTACTTGCTCATATTCTTTCCGACTGCCAGATGGCTCTAAAATCAGCTTCGACGATCATAAAGAAGGTCGTTGTCCGACTTTAACCGAAGCCACCGAAGTGCCGGAGAACTTCTGTTCGCATTTAGCGGCATGTTGCTTACGGATCAGTGGTTTATCAGTGGATTATTGTGGAACGCGTCAGTGTTACTAATTAAAAATAATAACAATAACTCAATACGTTATTGCATTTACAATGTATCTCTTTCTACATAATAACAACTTATTTTTTAATCGCGAATTATACGAGCCTAAAAAAAAAAATAGAGAATGCTCTCACCGATTGCTTTACCACTCATACAAACCTGAGCGTTAGGCATGGATCAGTGACACAACTAACATGTTATTGTATTGCAGCGGATTTGTAGACCAATTACAAATTCGAGACTGTTATTAATATTGGGCTATGCATACTATATCAATGTCGTGACATCGTTTGCTTAAACTCAAAAGAAACGAATGCTGAAAAAATAGCACTCACCGAGACTAGCGCACCACAATTTATTCTACCAGATTACGTCGTTTATTTTCAACCGCTGCCGCACGAGCCTTCCGTCTGGACACAAAGTTAGTTGACCTTTTTCACTTAGATGTATCAGGTTCTGTACATCTAGTCTCACGCAACCTAACTCATGTATCAGGTTCTGTACATCTAGTCTCACGCAACCTAACTCTGGTAAAAAAGTGACATTGCGATTTACACGTCATGCTGCGTGATCATCTAATCAGTGGACATAGCTCAATAAAGTGTGGCACGGTTTTGTATCCTTTGACTTTTTATAGACCACTATACTTCTGGGATTTCTTATAGCTAATCGTTGATCAATACAAACTTGTTGGCTCCATCGAAACTCCACTTTGTATATTTAACGGCAAAGCCATTTACTGTGAACGCCATGTATTCTGATAAAAGAAAAACTGCAGCTTAGGTTAGGGAAAAAAAATTCAGAGGTGCAGAGCGTACATACTATAGTTGAGTCCGGTATTTTGTCTAATGCTATTCACATCGCAGTTTAGATCCGAAGCATGAGCTGCTCTGAATATATCTATTTATGCGTTTGAATTCTGTTCGTCAAGTACATCGTGACCTCTGTGCATTACGAACGAAAGATGATAATTCAACGCTCAAATGGCTTCCCTTTCTCTTGAATAATACTCCTTCTTCTTCTCAACTTCTACCTCTAAAGCATCAGTTATGTAGGTACATCCCGCCGGGTACTCGTGAGCCAAACGTCCTATAAAATTTGATGAAGGCTTCATCTGCAATGTATTGAGATTTCCCATCAATTCGCATGATTCTCATGGCCCAACGCCATTAGCCGCCATTTCTTACTAAAAATAGGACTGACGAACGCCTGAGAGAAGGCCACCACCTCAGTGCTATTTCGCAATAAAGCCAACCTTTGCATACCTGGTGAATCTCCAAATATTATCAGACATACACGACTTGGTTTGTACCTTGTATATGGTGTTGTTTCCCTCGATGTTTTGGCCTGCTCTTAGCTCTTCTTACATAGTACATACTTTTTCGTTGTAACTAATAACGATGGGTGCGTTTCCGGCAATCGTTGAACTGTCCATACCCCCCCCCCCCCCTGGTGGCGTGATCCTTGCGCGCTATAGAGACTTAACTCCCTTTTTCCTTCGTTTCATTATACACGCTACCCGCTTTTCGCAGTGCAGAAGACTGCGTGCTTCCGTTTGTACGCATCTATCGCCAGATATCTATATCACTTTCACCTTTCTAGCACGTGTTGAATACACGCAATCAACGAACCCTCCGCCTGATGTCGCTGGAACCACGGCGAATCGTATTCGTACTATTGTTACCTACATCGTCACCGTTGTTGTTGCTCATGGCTCCACTCGTCAATACCGACTACTCTATAAAAGCCGATTGTACTTCCCGGTAAGCTGGACTCGAGAATGTGGAGGGGTATACCGATTCGATCAACGGCCAGATGACGGTAGTCGAACAGTCAGCCAGTAATTTTTGCTTGTTTCTCCCTGATGCAATTTTGCCCTTAGCGTGGCTGCCTGTCTTGTGACGGCGGCGATGCACTCGTAGCCACAACAGCAGCAGTTTCTGTGTCGACATTCAATCTTCCTTGCAGTCCTTATCCTCTGTTATGTTCATATTCCCCTATGTGACATAAACAGAGAAGGAGTCCATAAAAGACGAAAAAAAGGAATAAAAGAAGGGAACGAAAATGAGAGAGAAGAAATTCTTCGGATAGAAACGTCAGAAGGCTTAAAACGAGTCCACAAAACAGGATACGTAATAGTTTTCCCGGGCCGATGCGTACACCTACAGCTTACTAGCCGCTTCCGCTTGAACTCTTCCTTTCTTGTAACCTGTGCCGAGTGCTCGTTGGCTGACCGGGCAAAACAGCCCGTAGAAAATACGCTGTAGATTTCAGCAATGCAGGAGTAGGAAGTCAAAACACTCTGGCTGACCGGCGGTTTAACGCAAGATCGTGCGGAGAATGACTGCACCGCATACATTGAATAGGCATGTAGGAACCCTGTGCGTGATACCCAACGCGATAACGGCAGGCACGGCGCGACTTCCGCTGTTGAAAGCAATAGGAAATATTCGAGGGTCAGTCGGTCGCGAGTACAGTGTACAAGGCATGGTCATAGAATGATTTCCCTTGAGAGAAGGCAACAATACTTTTGAAGATCAAGGCGACGATAGTAGTAATAGATGTTATGACAACCATCTATGCACATAATAACGAAACTGTTAATAATTTACCTTGGGGCTTGAGTAGTACGACGATTATAGCTATTGGAACAATAAACAGGTTCTCTAGCTATATATACAGGCACTGGTCCCGAAATAACGCAAAGTTCAAACCAAAAATCACGTGAATTTTGACCGTATCCTGCAGTGTTTTTTTTTATTTTATTACAGTTGCCTCGCTATGAATAAAATTGACAATAAAAGTCAGAAGCTATTAAAAAAAAGATTGGTCGGTGATAGTCTCCATAATGATTCTCAATAACGTTTCAATCATTATGTTACCTATAGCTTGTTGAGTCCGCAATGCAGCCTTTGATGTTAGATAGTGAAAGCAACCATAAACAAACATTTTCCCTTTTTCTCTGTGGTCTTTTTAGTTTTCCGCCTTTTTTTTTTCTAAATGGAACAGGTTTCGTTTCAGTGCGAGCAAGAACCGCCAACGGTTATCGACAGTCTAGACTTCCAATAAATAGCGTAAGCGTGGGAGTCGGCCGGAGGCCATGGGGGAGCCCTCACTCTTCCTGCGATATTCCAAATCTCCTCAGGATCTCAGAAAAAAATAAGGCTCTCATCTGTCCTGTTCTTTGCTTCGCTGCTTTATCTCCAACTTCACGAGCTTACGGATGAGCAGAGGATAGAACTCAATAGAGGCGGTAGCCACATGCGGTAGTAGCGTTCGCTGCTAGCTTCGTTCAAAGCAGCGTCGAAGCCCAGCGCAAGGTACAGAAAAGGGGTTGCGAAAGAGAGCAGTTACGAAGGCACAGATAAGAAACGAAATAATGAAGAGAAGCACAAAAAAGTAATAACACGGAGACAAAGATGTGTGAGGAAGAAAAAAAACTAGGACCGTTGTTGGGGTTCCACATCGCGTACCCATTACCAGCCATTATCTCGAACGTAAGCACTGCAAATGCGTTGCGGAAGAACGAATCGCTGTAGCCGTCGCCGCTGGTAACGAAGAAACTCGATACTAAGAGGATGAAAAGGGCGAGAACGAAGGAGCGAAGCTCTGCCAGAATCAACTTAGAGACCAAACGAAAATTGGCGGCTGTGGAACCGCCGATGCACGGATAAGGGAACCAGACAGCCGGAAACAGAAAGCGAAACAGCTTCTGCAAGGCAGAACGAACGCAGGCACAAAAGTTGGCTCGCCTGGTTGGCTGCTTGTTAAATTGGGTTGGGGGACCAGAGGCTATGTGGGGGGCGTAGTGGAGTGAACGACTACAGAGAGATCCTAGATCCAACAGAAACGAAAGGCAACACTTGGTCGGAAAATGCCACAGGAGAAGCTCGCACATGGAGGTCGAGTCCGGAAGTAGCATAACGTCTATTTAACTTCTAAGCTCAGTGCTAGCCAACTGCAGGGAACTGCTTCTATTCCGCTTCGTATCATCTTCGAAGCCACTTACACATTGCCCCCGCATTCACCCTAAGAAGGTCCTGAGAAAGTGGTAGCGTATTATATTCTAAATTCCTATGCTCTTTTGGAGAGAACTGCGCATCCCGGTGTCAGTAGGTAAACAAACAATGTTCATTGTAAATTGCACAGTTTTGTACCCCATCAAATCCTGCATCTTTCGATGTGAAACCATAAACCTATGGAGACTTAATTGAATTTGGCCCGATGAAGCGTCTAAGTTGTTCAAGTGGTGCTTTACCAAAAAAATTTCAACTGATTACTGTTTTGTGACTTTTTATGTTAGGTTCCTATGACACGGATTGCGAAAACGTCCACTTATATGGGGTCAAAATACATTTAGTGAAACTCAGTCAGCCCATACAGACTGAGACGCGGAGAATATGATTCTATAAATATATTTCAAAGTACTATTCATGGATTACGCTTTTCGTTTGCTAATTTTGAGTTCTAACTGTTGTATCCTATAATAAGTATATTCAGATTCTCAAAGGTCATATAAAGTTTCATACAAATTAAACGCGCAGCACATGTCCAATTTTCTCTTGAATTATAGTAGCGCTGTGCCAAGTTACACAGATGTACAATTTCCATAGCTAATGCTGTGGTTAAACGATGTTAACATTTCAGTCCCTCCAGGCTCGGCCTTAAGCTAGCCATCTTGAGGAACGTTTGCGGTCTTCCGCAACAAACAATAGAGATCGCTCATTATGCATGTGTCGCTGCAAGACAGGACGTTTTCGTAGACCCAGCGCATCTTAGAGTTCGAGAGCTGTTACAATGACTGGCAGCAGGTTCCACTAATTTTAAAAATAGACGTCAAACTAATCTCTTCTGGTTTCTGTCGCAGAGATTCCATGAAAACAGCCTTATAAAAAGGCTCATTTCGACTGCGTTTGGACCGTTCTATATCCGAAGAAATTGAAGGGTGAATACGAAGCGGTGGGTGGCTTCTTCCATTCTTACATTGACCTTTTTTTATAATCAATACAATGAAACAATTATTCGACAAGCGGGGGTCCTGCTTTAGGCAGGACAATAACGAATGCACGAACTCCCAATTCAAGCCCAGTCATGCTCAACTTAAACATATCTTCTATATAGACGTGTGTGTAAAATAAAAAAAGAGTTCTTTAATTCTTCATATGTTATGCCGTTATCATATGCGGACGTATGATAACGCTAAGAATGAAAAAATACTTCATATTCGAAATTGATTCTGGCATATGGCAAGTACATATCTATGCGAACTGCCACACGTTTTAGAACACATTCTAATCATAGATCGTGCAGTGCACACTGCAGCAGACCCAAAACAAACACTGTGTTTTAATTGTCAAAAATTGTTGCATTTTTCGCGTTCTCATGTGACTTAATACGGGTCGAGCATTCTACATTTAGTCAATCGTATTGTTCATCATAGACATGTTTTTCTCCATCATTATCCCTTGGCGGTATCTGTGACGTGACGAGGGAACGTCACAGATACCGCCAAGGGATAATACCATATACTATATTATCATTCAGTATTATTGATAATATAGTATCTGGTACTCCAATGCCGATATAGACATGTGACTTGATATATGTATGATCTCAGATGTTCCTATGGCTTTTATTACTAGGGACTGATAGAAAATATCAATCTTTATCGTGAACGGTTACCGTCAGCGATTAGTGACAGAACGTCACGAATAAATTTCCACTGAAGATTGTTTCCTATGTTGATGTGGATATTCCGTTTTATGTGTAAACTCATGGAGTTTATATCTACGATACTCCCATTGCTACTTGGTGTGCTGAGACTTTATCTGATATTCGCCTTGAGTTTTTCACATTTGCGATGATTTCACGCCGTGGTTGGCGCCTGCGAATGACAGCCGATTCCCTGTGGGTGCCCTGAAATTTCCCGAAGGCAAAATGCTCTGCGGCAGTCTGGAACAGAGCTGGCAGGGGGTCTATGATCGGCGACTTCGCCTTCCAGGACTTTTTATAGCATATATGTTTTTGCCAAAAGAGAAACCAGCTTCTATGATGGAAAACCCCTTATCGTCGTGTGCTACCGTGCTACCCCGTCGGCTACCACAGGCTTATTGGTCTTTCGAAAAGGTCAGACATAAATGTTAGCGACGCAATGGCATATGTTACCCGGTAAAAACTGAGTAGATCTAAGAAGGAAATTTGTTTGCAAGGGTATTACCCTTGGTTTAGAGCACGCCTCTGGTTTATAAAGCATATGTAAAGCGTTAATTCGATCTTTTGTAGTGTGGAGTAGCATTAAAATACAGATTTTTTTTATGTTCCTTTAATGATACCTCAGAGCAGTCAAAAATACGAGCTATCCATGAAATTTGCTTTTAAAGTTAACCAAGGCTAGTCAACAAATATAAGACAACAAGATCAAGATGCAATTGTTGTTTTTTTTTTACGTTCCGTTCAATCATAAAACAAGAAGGTTCTGTTCTGCTGAAATGACTAACGGGCTAGACAGTATTATAGATGGTCCTTGGACCAGCTTAATTGGTTTCCAAACAAACTAAGCGGGTTCAATGTGGATGTGAGTCATGCCCATGCAACAAAAGTTAGACAAGCGCAAACAAATTAATGTTCTATATGGTTTATTTAGAACAAAGCCAGAAAAGGGCGACCTACGCTTTCATCATGAAAATAGAAATACATAAATATTAGTATCAATTAAATTTTCTATTCAAGCAATCGATTTCGTATGATCAACTGACCGTTCCTTTCCGAAAATGGGCAGACTTTTGTAACGAAATTGATTACTTCTTATATTTCGAGCACTTTGCTGGGTCCGATCAAAAGCTTTCATGGGGTTTCAGATTTACAGCTTGTTGGCTATATGCCTATTTGGCGCCACCTAGTAGGCCCCGAAAAAGGCCCATTTAGTGCCTATTAAATTTTGACAGTGTTCAGCAGAATGAAAAGAGCCATGTTTCACCCCCTGGCCCAACAACATGGTTTTTCCTCCATTCATCCTTCATTAATAACTACCTCCATAAGAAGAAAATGAAGACTTTTTCACGTTTTCACCGATGCCGTTACTGCTCTTACGGAGGAAGCTGTATCTAGTGCCTTGGGTTTCTCTGGTAGATCGTAAGCCAAGTGAAGCAGCAGCCTGAGCGAGACTATTTAATGGTATCAGTCTAGATCTGTGCTTTCTTTCTGAATACACACTGGTATAGTGGTTGAAAATACGCATGTAATGGCCAATAGAAATGTCGAGCTATGAAATGAAACGCAGTTTTACTTCGTCTTTGGACAAATGCATTTGAAGTACTCGAGAAATGGCAATCAATTACTGATTTATGCCTTCTCAATGGGTTTTCGTTTTATGCACACCATTCGATAAATTCCTTTTAATATATCCGTATAACGTGAGTAGTATCAGTATTTAAATAGTAAACTGCAGTTGGAAACGAAATGACGACTCTTATTGCTCATCTACCATGTCCATTAGCGTTTGGAGAAGAATTTTTTCCCATTAAAACACGTTAAAGTATCCGATATTAAAGCACTGAGCGTTTTTGAAAGCACTTCGTACATAGCTGTCACCAGCGTTTGACAGCGACTGCCGTTCTGCTTGATGCGTACTTTCTTAACGTTTGCATACCTTCGAAGACTGACCATTAGAACTAATGTGCCGCTGTATTCAGACAAAATATATACTAAAGCTGTTATTATCTCACAGTAGTCACTGAAACCAAAAAATGGGTATTCAACAAATAAGTCCGCGTCAGTATGCTATCGCTCGCTGACCTTTACCGACCGAATCAAATTCTAGTTAGCCAACATTGAGAACCTCCTCTAGCTACATTCATCTATGTTACAATGCCTATCAGATTCAACGACTCTTATGGCTTCTTTGTTGCCTTATTACCGTTAAGGCATCTCTTAGTGTCCCAGCTTCATCTATTACTAGAACTGGTGCTGTCGTCGCACGTCTGTTCACCCTATTCCTTCCTTCCTGCAAATTAAAAGTAAGAGTTTAAGGCCTCGAAGTTAAAAATGTTCAACCGAGTAAAAAGTGTATTAATCAGCAGGCTGTTTTTTACCGCGCGCTATCCTTTGCCCATTACTTACCTTTATAACCATAACGCTGTTCGTTGTATAGTAGTAACTGAATATATATTGTTTACTCATTGTTATATAATTCCCGCGTCATCGTGTACTTGTGTCTTTGTCAAAACCAGCATTTTTGTAATCGCGACCTTCCTTGGTAATTTTAAAAGTCTTCTATTTTAATTGGTTAATGAAAACTGGAAGCACAGCGGGAGTATTGCAGGAAGTTAAAGTTTAATTAGCACTTGAGGATTACTTAGGCTGCTCAGGGCCGAGAGGCTTCAAGGCGATAGGGCGCCGCCAGTACGCTCACTGACCGTACGTAGCCTCGACCGAACGGTGCTCCAGCGACGAGGTGTGGCGAGCTTAAAAAGAAAGAGGGACCAAGGAGGCAAAACCCAATCTAGCCCCACTGAGCGGAACTGAAGCGTCGGGCTTTCCTAGGAACTCCGTCATCGACGTGAGGTCGGTATCAGTCCACAGCTGGCAGAACAAGTTAACAGCTAATCCAAAAATAGAGCAGCATGACCGCCCCGTGGAGCTCACATGGTACAGTTCGCCCTGCATATTGTTCTCATCCGGGACATATGTGATCGAGGTAAAGAAGAGAAGGACTTAGATACCCAAAAATAGTGTGCTCTGTGGAAGAATGGGCGAGACCAAATGAAAACAGGCCTAAGGGGCATACAAGGGGCTAAAAATATAGAAGCATAAGATCATGGTGAAAAGTGAGAAACGATCGGGCGGTAAGTGCGCAGCGGACGACTGGGGCAGCTGCCGGAGGAAGACTAAGCAGTACTAATTTCAGTGCGGAATAATGGTGGTATTGTGTTGCGTAGCGGAGAATAAGTGTACCATCTAGCCGGCACCAAAGAGAAAAAGATATTAGTTTATTTTCAAGCAAAGTAGTATCAGGAATGTGTGGGGCCAGTATATGAACTAGCGGAGAAAGGAGCGCTCCGGTAGGGGCAGCTGCAGTTCTACAGATTAGGCACAGATCAAAGCGAGTCGAGCTGTTCAAGGAGTCTGCTGTAGTATGCTTACAGCTCTTAGGGGAATATACTGCTTCGAATGCTCGCTGAGTGCAAAGTTTGATTGGAACGTGTAAAGAAATGAAGTGAGATAAACAGAATGCAGAGAAAACGAGAGAGAGAGAGACAGAAAGGGCATAATAAACTAAGCACTCTACTATCATTTGCTGAGCGAGTGAGGCCGCCAATATTGCTGCTGAAGTAACCGCAGGAGTTAAAAATTAATATTAACGGCATTCATGCTCCTTTTTAGAAAGAACTTTTTGAGCTAATTGATGTTATTTAACACGTCAGTAGCAAAATCAACCAGAAGCCAGAATGGATAAAGGCAAACGAAGCGATTAGCTGCGCAATACTAGGCATACAGTGTCTTTATAATACAACAAAAGGGATTTGCTTAAGTGTTTTCAACACACAAAGCGTAATATCGATGTAGTGGTCGAGTAATTTACTATTAAGCATTGATAGGGTCTAAAGTACATTCAGTTTTGCTTAATACGACTGTTATGCGGAAACGTCTCGTAGAATTCGAAAAATATGTTAACAGAAATAAAGAAAACTTTTAAAACACGATCACAGTAGTAACTCGTTTGCCCCCTTTTACAGACAAATGGCAGATGATCAAACCATCGAGCAGCATATGAGTTTGACCACGTCAAATCCTAGTTTAAATCGCCACTTAAAAATATCAGAACTTTTGTAAATTTAATAGTAACAATAAAGCCCTACATGTTCCTGTTATGGTTTACGGCATAGCAATTGTATTTCATTGGAATTGCACGTAGCTAATAACATTTTCCACGTAGCTTTTTAGCATTAACAAAAAACGAAATGCGGTTCATGTCGAACGTATTTTTTTGTTAAGAGGAGGGAAAATAGACCTCAAACTTGAAGGCTCAGCGTGAGGTAAATCTTTGTACGCTGCACCACGACTTCATGAAGGAGAAACAGCAATTTATAGTATAGGAGTGAAAAAGGGTGGGTAGTCAATACTTTTACAGAATAATTTCGAATCAGCTAAAATGGCACAACAAAAACGCGGGACAAAACAACCGTGACCAGCGAATTTAAATAGGTGTTAACTAACTAAGTGCTCAACGTTTCGAAAAAATTTTTTTAAACCTACTTTGTATACATTTAAAACTAACTATCGTTATTATCCGAACAACTTTTCCTGAACAAAATTTATTTTTCTTACTTGGTACACGAAGAAATTTCGCCTTTATTTTCATCCTAATAGCATACGAATAATAACTGGATCAATTATAATGTAGAACGGCCATAAATTTCAACAACTTAAGGGATTCACTAGTGGATACTGCTAGAATCACAGATATAACTGTGAATACGTGTATTCTTGGTGTCTATGGCTCGATAAAGATAACAACACAAAACAGTCAACAGAAAAAAGTGTACATATATCACCTATAAATCACGAAAAGCCATACAACCAATCGTCACTCGAGCACCATAACTGAGACATTCATCCGATGACGTTGTCTGTCTACTGACCACAACGTCTCTCATTGAAGAGACCCAGCGTCATGAACTAGTAGATCATCAATACGAAGGTTGATAAATGGCCACTAATAATACGTGTGCCTAGATGGATTGAATGTCGATAGCGACTGTGACAATGTCATTCTTTCTGTCTGAGAACCCCCTGTAATATGTTGAAATGGTAGTCAGCTCTGAAAGAAGGTAAAAGACAGGTTTGAATACTGCGAGATACTAATAAGGCTCGTCAAGCCTAATGCATTAATTGGTAAACAAAGGCAACCTGTATTCTTAATGTCATTATGTGCCACGTAAGACGACAAACACAAAACTAGGCTCACGGTTAGTTAAGATTTCAATTCACTGTTGGTGAAAGATATTGTTACAGTTGTTAGATAAAGATGAACTTATCAAATAAACATCTGTTTCAGCTATAGATTTTATGTTTCTTAACGAGACCCATGTATAGATATTATTTTTGTTAGGTAGTTGGTGTTATTTTAGCAGAATTCAGTCGTCCTATTTCTATGTTCTAATCACAGTGAAGCTCATAGGTTTTTTTTTTGTTTTAATATATTGTTTCTCAGTCAACCCTAGATTATTAAAGGGCCCAAATCACGTTGTTCATAGTTAAGGTTCAAAAGGTCCAGCATCACGAGTTCATTTCGGCATACGATTGTATAGTTAGAATATGATCAACTCGTACAACTGCGACTGTTTCCCTAATAATAGGGGTAGCTGAGCAGTTTCACGCTATTTACGGGCTCCTTATTTCTGTGCCAGGACTTGTCGCTAAAAGGATTTAGTCATTAGGATCGGTGTTCCAACGACCATATCCACTGGCTCAACAACAGACTCTTCCATAGACTGTAGCAGTAGTTCTATCTAATGTACAAATCCTAAATGTTCATTGCTTTTACTGGCTTGGTCACTATAACCCACCTTCTACGGAACGCCTGTACGGAGCTTTGCGTGATTATACTTAACGGCCAAACATACTGCAGTCATGTGTTATCAACGGGTTACTATTTTGCATCTCTGCTACACTGTAGCGGAGAGTAGGACATAACGAGGATGGATTTGCAACAATCAAACTGCATGCTCTAGCAATCATCCATCTGATTTACATTCTATTCCTCTGCTGAAGATGCTAGTCGGGTACTAGTTAGTAATTGGCAGATCCACTAGAGTGACTATGAGTTCATTCACAGTTATTACCTTACATAGTGAAGCTTTATAAAAATCTCGACAGTGATTCCGCATGCAGCATTTTTAAGCGAAGTCACTACAGTAGAGCTTCCTAAAAATCATCGAAAGGTCTAGAACATTAAAGTGTCGAGTAAGTGAGAAACGCTGTATGCTTGAAAAGAGTCAAGTGAAGACGAGGGTGATGAGACACGGGAGCTAGCTAATGATTCGGATTTGAAGTTGCCTCAAGACACGCGACCCCATGCATCTCGAACCAGCGATGCACGTTTCACACCGAAGTTCACTGTCTCCGCTTCGCTAGACAGGATAACAGCTGGCTAATGAAATTTCAATGAGTAGCAATGACGACAAGTTGGCGACGCGGGAAATTTCGCAGCTGAAAATCAACAGATAAGTATAATGAGCCAAAAGCGACCAAAGCACAACCCTTCATTGTCTTTTTATTCAATCGAACGACGAAGTAAATTGTAAATTCAACGACAGCGCTAGCGGTAACTAGAAAAATAGCAGAACATAGGCGTCAATCATTTTACAAGGCCTTATTTGTATCCGATATGACGAAACCTGATATACGCTCTTAGACCACAGCTTCCGCGGTATTCTACTGGCATCGTTAGATCTAACTACGAAATGACCATTCTAAACAATCAAGGTGAATAATAGAGGTAAATGGGTTTGTTTTTTTTCTGAGAACACATCAACACACAGGACCACGACGGTGTTAGCGGCTGCTAGTCTGGTGCTGGGCAGTAATGAATTTCAAATTTTCCGCGCCTAATCTCTCTGTTTCGAGATTTGCGTCTGATATCGCCGTAAGCATAAAGTCAGACGACTGGCCTCCAGTTCGAAATCAAGCTTTGGTTCGAGCCTAGACTACAACGTGTACCTCAGAGTAGACCCATCAAGCTAGCACTCCCGTGCCTAACCCATAGGGCTTTTCATAGAGAACGCGGCTAGTCAACACGGAATCGTGTTTATTGAAAGCTTAAACTTACTTACGATTAACGGGCGAGAAACGGCCATTGCATTGCGATTGGTACCTTATTTAACCAGCAGATCATTGTAATGCTTAATCGAAAAATTATTTTTTTTTCAAATTTAAATGTATTTATTTATTTATTATTGAATTATTATTAAATGTATTTATATTAATTAAATTTAATTTAAAAAAATTCAACAGAAATAATGAATCTATAGTTCTGAATATTCGATCAATATAGATGTCTAACCAGTAATGGTTATAAGCAATTATTGGATTCAAGACAAAGAGTCCAATATACTATAATCAAGTATCTATCACAATGGCAATTTTCGTTCTTGTCTCACTCTACTAAACTCACACTAGATATATTGCAATAATATGTTGAATACAGTTAATAAGAACCGATATAATAATAGTCATCAGCGTCATAAAAACTATTACTAATACTGTTGTAGATTAGAGCAAATTACCTATGTGCAAAACCCAATAACATCCCGGTGATAGCGTAATGATCGCATGCTTGCATCCACTAAATTTCACGATATGCAAGGTAGTCTGGGTTGGAAACCGGGAATTTTGCGACGCAAACCAATCGTAAACTCCAAAACATTTACAAGAAGTTAATATTAAGAAGTTGTGTTCGTATAACTTGTAAAAATGTCGAGTACTGGGGTACCACAATATCTAGCAGATCGTTACTGTAGCTAATTTTGTATATTTATTAAACTATTACAAGGGATGATGCAACACTCTGTTACTGATCAACATGACAGCTAATCCTGGTACGGTTGGATCTGAGGGTAACGTTATTCTGCGTTCGATGTGCTACTGTCCATGCCACGCTGTGTATGGTTGTACTGGAATAGAAACAAACTACCGTTTCTACATACTTGCCGCACGGGCTTAGCTATAATCTTCTCAGACGTTCTCAGTTCAAGGCCATAATTGATATATCGTAGATGCAAGTGACCCTTATCCACTATTAGTGAACAGCGAAGCTAGCCGGATAGCCGTCATCCTCTAGGTACAAAATTTCTTTCCCATCTTACTGTAAGTCTACGCGTACATGTACTTGATGCTTAACCCAACCAGTGCTCACTGACCGAAAATGCCGCTTCATCCCTGAAGGTGCCAACCGGTTAGCCGAACAATTGTGTATTGATGTGCAATGACGGCTTTGACTTACGGCACTCTGACCATGCTATTGCTACCGCTGATCGATCAACCAGAGGACCGTCGTTGGGAAGGAACGGACGGGAGAGTGACTTGCGAACATAGAGCAATACTCTCCAATAGAAAGCTGCCTTTCGTACGAATAACTGGCGGATCCGACAGAAGCTTCAATCAGTCGTTGCAGAAGGACCGTTGCCTAGCAGTGTGTGATACGAGGCAAGTGTGCGTCTGGGCGTGTAAGCGTATCGGGGTTGCGAGGGGCACTGGAGGTGGGGCAGGGAAAAGGGCGAACCAAGCGAAGCAGCAACGGACCGGAAAGAACTCTCCTCTGAGTCAAAAAGCTGGTAACAGGCAGCTTGAGCCAGCTAGAAGATGAAATGGGGGCCTTGAAGTAAAAGGGGAGCGGGTGGTTGATGCCGCCTGGTAGCTGGTTGGCTAGCCAAGATTTATGATCTCCGTCGACACTACCGCCACTGCCATCGATCGTTGCAACCGCTGATACTACCCAGTTACTTTTTCCTTCTGAGATTTTTTCGGATAAGCGTCCCTTGGCCGCTGTTTTTTTTGCCGGCCATAGTACATCTCCCATCTAATCGAGCCTTGTCCCTGTCTACAGTCTGTAATTCTTTTTTTCGCAACTGGTGGTTCGAAGTTGATTCCGTCACAGCTCGTTTACCGTTGGAAACGCCGCTAGCGTTGTGGCGGCTCGTTGCAGTCGTTCGTTTCGCTAACGCCACTAGGATTGACGATCTCAAACTAACATCAAGTCGCAGTGACGAGGCGTAAACTAGAAATTCAAAAACACTACCACCGTTTGCGGCCTACCACAGCTATTGTTTCTGCTGATATACCTAAGAGGGTCCGTGCAGGAAGATCTGGGCTATGGGGTTTCTTGGAAGAATAGTGGGCAACACAGCAGCGAAAACAGGCTATTTTATTTCGACGAACGCATAGATTACGATTTGGCCTCTTTATAACCTGACTGGCAGCTTCAGTGTATACATAAGAATAATGCGGGATTGCATAGTCGCGTAGCGTGATACGTTGTAAATAAGATTTTCTTTTGGATGAAAATTACCTCTGAATTTGAGTAGCATTTAGCAATATTGCCTTTGAATTAAAGCAGATAATTAGCCCTTATCCATATGAGCTAAAGGAATACCGGAGTTCTATTTCGAAATAAACGCCTATTTCTTATAGGACATAAGCAAATCTGCCAAAGAGCGCAAATCTAGATCTATGAATAAACGAGCAAACACATTTAGGGAAACACGAATAGGAACAAGGAACTGAACAATCTAGAGGTTAGCACGAGGAGGGACCTAGCACTAAAATACACGTTCAAACACCACACTCGTAATTTTATTCCCAGCTGAAACCAAATTTCTCATAAGAAAATTTTCGAAACACTAATACAGTGTCGCTCTTTTTCTCTATCCGATAGTTTTACATTGCCGAAATGTATCTCGCGTGCTGAGCGTGATAAATGTACCTCGGCGTTATTATCTCTCCGTGTAGCTAACAATCAGACTTCCAAAAACAAGTGGCGGTTGCTATACTGCTCTCGTTTTGCAAGTTCCAATTTTAAATCCCTTTCCGTTTACTTCCCCTTACTGTTTCTAAAGAACTTGAACACGACGTAGGTTTCTCATTTCTTTACGCTGACTCTACCTCTATTAACTGCCCCGTTTTCCACTTCATTTCTTTCATCATGGCTTAGTTATCGGGCTCAGCTGGTAGTCCAGTGAGGACTGTTATAGGAATAAACGTAGTAATAGAGGTTTCAAGCGTGAAGTAAACGCCAGCTGTTCCATCTCCACTACCCACCTTCGAATCGTCCAACAATAACCGATTCATTCGTTCCGATCTACCTAAGGCCCGTTTTTCCGATTTGTTTGTAAACTTTCCGATCCTGCCGATGCTTGTTACTGCTCTCAGCCTAATTCGATTGGGTTTAATTTGTTTTACCAATAGCTACATTTCCAATTTTGTCGTTTGGTGTGCTGTGTTTCGTTGAACAAGTACTCTTCCCCTGACGACCTAACTATATAGGAATTATACGATATAACTGCGTATGGTAGCGGTACGCATTGCATTTCATCTCATCGGGCGGTCTTTAATCATAACAAATAACGTAGTCGAGGCTGTTTCGTATCGAACTAATGAAAGTAAGGTTTCGATTTCGTTTACGTAAAACATACCTTCAAAGTTCCTATAATTAGTTCAGGTGCGCACTACACCTAGATCTGAAAATTACTTCATTTCTATGCAGGCTTCTCTAACTAGGAAAATGACCCAGAAAATATCATGCGCTTCTACAGATGCAACATAAGAGCTGCTTCGTTTGATATGGATTCTCATTATATACGATTGAGTCAGGGACGAATATTGCTTAGATGTTTTCACTGCCAGGAGAAAGCACGCAGGACTGCTTGTGTTCAATTTAAAAATTTTTCACCCTGTTACAACTTCTCTAGGAGTTTTAAAGTCGCGCGGTAGCAGAAGCAAAAATACGCATCCCTTCGGCTCCAAATTTTAATTAATAACGCCATGGCCTTTTTTGTCACTGTTGAGTTGACAAGCTTTATGCTTGGAAACTAACGAACCTTTCTGGAGAATAAGAAAGATGTCGATGGCTTAATGTTCCGGTTTGTGTCACGTCTGCGGTATTTGCATTCCGTTTATCATATATCCTATAGAAGGACAGCTATTTATTGAAACGAGAACGGACATCAGTCTTTTACAGTCTGGGTTCTTAAGTCACTTCAAAAGACTGAAGGGGTGCTAGGAGGGAAACTCAAAAAGCGGTCCAGGTTACTTGGCGCTCTATGTAGGTTTTTCTTATTGAACTTAAGTAGTAAAACTGAATAGGAGTGCCCTGTTTTTCTGATTAATACGAAAATTGGAAATATTATCGCTTGCTGGAGTGCCTTATTCTTGTCATGTATACGGATATTATTATGGTATGTTTTTAATTTTAGGTAGAACTGGCCAGTCTGGTATGTTTCTTTACATTTCTGTCGTAGTATGTTCACGTTAGGTCATGAACTTAGTATGCGTTTGCTCTTCAGCTTAATATGATATTCTTTTGTGGGTCCCTAATACCATTAACGAGGTGAGCAAAATAAAGGTATAAATTAAAAAAAAAAAGCCGAAATTTTACAAACTTCGACTTCAAATCAGGAAGAACAAATGCGAGATGCGACATAAACTTGATCGTGTATTTGGATGCAATTTCATAACTAAGTTCACTCGTGCCTAATTCCGCGTGTATCGATGCTGAGGGATTGTGCGGTTGCCTCGGAATACTCGAGATGCCAACACGGCTTATAAATTCAGATTTAATAAAGCGCACGAAACGGTTTTTCATTATAGTTTGATGCACAGTTTTTTGCTTTTGCGTTTTTCTTCATTCTTTTTTCTACGCTTTATGTGCTTAATGTTGGCTAAAGAACATGTCGTCTCCGTCAACAGAAAATAGCCCTCGGGAAGAGGCCAAAATGTTGCCACCGATATCAATCATTGCTCGATCCATCAAATAAATATGCTGATTCCGTCCATTATCAGGCGTTATACTGTTGTAGCAACACTATCTGTGTGGGTCAGCTGTGCGTTGGCTAGTTAAACTAATCTTTGAATTCATTGGGATGGTATACAACACAAATGTCAACGGAATACACGAGGTGTTGGAATAATGAGATAGTTGATACGTTCAAATCCCTGATTCTATAACTACATGTCACGCCACGCATCTGTCAAGCTTTTTTCGAATCGCCTCAATTTCTGTCTGGTTCGGAGTAATTTCTGTTTTATATGCATATGAATACAGTGAGCTTTTTTTTTTTTTTTTTTTTTATAAATTAAGATGTTTTCAACAAGACGACAGAGCCTGAATTACGCAGAGAAGCCGCGGTGTCCTAAATCCTTTCCTGCACTGTCCTCCGTCTTCTATAATCACCCATATACTGTAAATAATGTCTTATTTGGTGCAATATTCTCGTCGTTAGTATGATTTATGTGCCCTGAACTTTTCATGCATGTTACATAATCTGCGTAAATTGCAGCAGGAGCCCCGCTAAACATATCCTGTTGTAGTTTTTGTGGCGTCCACGCGCCTGGCCACAAATGGTGAGCTTTTAAACAATTCCAGCTCTACCCTTGTTATAACCTAGCTAGTAAGATGGCGAAGATGCAAGCGTTTATGCTTTTCCCTTCGATAATTTCCTTGCCTCCACGTACATACATGCGTTTCATTCAGTTCTACGGAATCCAACTCATTCATTCACAGTTTCTTCAAAACATTACAAACGCTACGGGATAGCACGGCGTTAGCCGGAATGCTAGGTTTGAAAATTGCGTGCGTTCAGCGAGATGGCCAGCGTACAACCCTTAGTCTCCAAATGCTGGAGATAAAAAAAAAATTGTCGCAGCATAATGAGCGCAAGATCTGGCAAGTTTCTCTGGTATCCTTTTTGAAAAATGTAAAAACAGCGCAATGGGTGGCGGAGATAGACGAACGCGAAAGCCGTCGGCGACACGCAGAGCTCGTAACTTAACATTATCAAGGCAAACCGCACCATGTATTGTCATCGTCTGTTATTAGAATAAGTTCTGGGGGGCTTACACTATCGTTCAGCCGTCAGTTGTCGCTCTGGCGAGTTGGACGATTCGACCGCTACTGAATAATAGAAATGCACATTTTCAGTTTCCGAATAGGCGAACGGGTGAGCAAACGGTGTGTCGACGATGATCTGAAAAATCTATTGACGGATTCACGAACAGAACGAGCCTACCTTACTCCGAAACACCAGACAACGACGATAATAGCAGACGATAATAGCAGATGACAATAATAGGTGACAATAGCTGGCGACAACCGCAGACGATAGCAAGTACAGTAGACCAGGACAACAATAGCAAACGCAGTACCATATCCTATTCGAGCTGGCCCCAGCTGAATCGGCCTCCCTCGTCTTCCGGAGCGCGAACTGGAAGTCACAACGGAAGCGCTGCTTTCAAGGCATGATCTGTTAGGATGCGGCTTCGGAAGGAGGAAGATGGGAGAATCCGGTTTGATACTCAATTATCTATATCCGTAGGGCGGCGGCAGATATCATTTGAACTTTCGGCCATCGGACGCTGAGCAGGCACAAGGATCAACAGGGTTTTAAGAGAAAAGGATCAAGCCGTTAGAAGCAACGGCCAGAATTGGCGAAAGCTGTCACATAAAGAAGCACAATCAAAACAAGGACACGAACTATAGAATTATTTCTATGAAATAATTCTATAGTACCAATGGACATGCGTCGATCCTGCATGCTGAAGTGGTGACCGGGGCTGTCTGTAGACCCGAAGAAAACCATAAATCTGTAAAACGGAAGCTTGCTATTCGATGAAAATATTAGGGTTTACAACAAAACAGGTTAAGCGCTGGCAGAGATTACTCGAAAGTAAAATTTGGCAGAGTAATAGCCTTTAGCATTGTGAACGGGCCCTTGGAATTATTTTGAGATCGAGAATGCTGACACAACGACAATAGCAGATTGAGTAAGCTTTGATCTGTAATTTTGCAATATATATATATATATATATATATATATTTCTTAACAGACGGCTTGAAAGCAAGGGGTGGGTTATATATAAATAGTACAATAGCTAGAACCTTCTCATCCAACACATTATATATTTTTTGATTAGAGCTAAATAGAACAATCCCAAACGGCCACCCCAAATTTGACCGCAATTCGCCGCTACGAGGATACATGACTTTTTTGTTTTTATAGGAAAAGAGATAAAGGACTGTAACAAAATCTCGACAGAATCTTGCTGTTCTTTTTAGATAGTATCTCTAAGACATGTAATACTAACTTGCTTTTGGAGAATTCTGAAATAACTAAGTGAACTTAGTCATTTTGCTCGTTGTAAGTACTGGTAAAAAGTAGTCCATACAACGACCTTGTCAAAGCGATTTTATACTGGTGGGCTAATTTATGTTGCCTTCAATGGACCAAGGCTTTAGTCACATCCAACGGCTTACGCACATATAAAAATAGCTTATTAAAAATAATGGTACACCTAATAAAAGCGGTCTCGCCAATGAACATCGGAATGCGAATGGGAATTAAAGAAAAACTACTGGATTAATAAAAACAAAACACTGAATAACCGCGTCCGAAAAATGCGACTGCTTTGTTTAGATTTCAGCCCCTGTCTCTACTATTATATCATTGACTGAACTCAGAAGCTTTTCCACCATCACGAGATCGCGTTATGTTCAGAATAAATGGCGGTTTTCAGTCTACGTGCTAGCTGGTTTTAGCATGCTTCTATATATTGGTTTGTATCGTGCTGGCAGGTCTTAGTAAGTTGCATGAGGACATTTGCACAGAGAAGGCGCGAGAATGTCAGGAGTGAATTCTTGGAGGGATCCGTTCACGTAACGGACAGCCAGGGTCGTATGCATTGCATAACTGATTGAAGAGTCAGCCTTGCCGATCCGGTATGCACGACTATGCAAAGCTCCCAATCGCATCTAATTCTATCGAGTCCTTCCTTATTCTGTCTAAATCCCCGTACATTCGTCCTCCGCTGACTGGTTCGTTCTGTTGCCTTTTCTTTACAACAGTATGCAGTTCTCGTTGGTAACAGAGGTTAGTTTCTGTATTTCCCTTAGCTTTCGTCGATGCAGGAGAATTCACACGACTTTTGCAGACGCTGATAGCAGCTGAGTGAACGAAGCTTGCTCCGCGGTGCGCCTCATCGCTTCTCTTCTATTGAGAGTCGCCTGAAGTCTCTTTAAGATGCTTTTCAAGGAGCTTCCACGTGTCTGCCCATGTAAGGTGTTTACCACTGTCATCTAACTATCGTTCCAGATCCTGTTGTGATAGGTAGCTAGCGCAAGGACGCGTAAATTTGAGCCTGAGACCTAGTAAAGCTGTGGAGCCTTCCATGCAACTGGGTTGATGGGGTCGTGACAGAATCAGTAGCATCACCACTTCTACCACGTGGAAAAAGAGATGCCAAGGATAGCAGCAGTTCCAAATCGAAAAGGACAGGCGAGAGAAACCCAGCCTCAGCTGTCTCGCAGTGGCCGCGAGGGCCACCATGAAGATGTATGTTATCGCGTCAATGAGGCAATTTCGACAAGGCGCAAGGAAAAGAAAAAACGGAGAATGGGGAATCTCGTTAGGGGTTTTGCTTCACGAAGGCCCACCACTAGAATTCGTTCCAAGGGAGGGTCGGATGGAAGACGCGATCCTTAGCGCCGTTCCAAAGTTCTTTCTATATAGGGGGCTGGGGGTGTAAATGAATACGCATGGGTAGACAGGGGTTGGGCAGGGGGTAATCTCTGGGGCATCTTCCAGGAGAGGTCGCTCTGCCCGTTTTCTGCCTAACCGGCTGAAGCGATCGCTGCAGACGCCGGGGCTGTTTCTTCATATCTGCATCTGAATGGCCGCGGGCCGCATATCTCAAACGCGTGGACAAGCCTTCGGCTTGCGTCGGCCGGATTGGCATCATGAGCCAGTCAAGACCCTGAGGACAGACTAACGAACGGGAAAATCGTCAATATAGACGAATGTGAAGCAAACGAGAACCTTGAAGGCCCGCGTTCCGCATACGCTATAGATTTACGGAAGACGAAACAGCAGCGCAACAGCATAAGGCATGACACGGACAACAGAAGAAAATGACGATGGACTATGAAGAACAGAAGAAACTAAAGAAAACTCGACTCCGCGGTTTTTTGGCGAGGCATCCGCTGCGATAAAGACACGTAGGTGCGACGTAGACACTACTCCTTTAGCAGCTCTTTGAGTTAATGAGAGAAGGGATCAGCTTGAACGAGATATTACGTAACCCACACACATTCATACGCCTGGCAAGAGCCTTAGAAGAAATGATCATCATAGGCTTTCTTCACCTTGGATGGCGAATTATTCAGTCATTCAGTTGTTGCACAAGAGCATAAATTTACTGATAAGTGCCTGCTTTTTTTTGTGGTTCGAGGAGAGAATTATTCAATGTCCATAATGATTATGCATGGACGGATTTTTGTTGTAGCAGTCACGGTGATATTTTACAAACACGCGGATTAAAGTTAGGTGCTAAAAAAATACGGCTCAAAATGTCCTGATTCTTAACACGATAACATTCCTTCAGCTCGCTGATGTCTAGCACAAAATAAATGTGTCTGTACCATAATTTAAAGCTATGAGTACGCGCATCTACGCATACGGAGGTCTTATTATACGAAGTCTTACGAAGAAGTACTGCAGTAAGAAGTGCTTACGTTTCCTTTTGTATTTTTATCGATTAAATGTACTCGCAACTTAAATTAACTTTATTTTTAACCGTTGATCATATGTCACATCACGTGCATTTTTGCTTAATTGTCAGTCTCCGTATTGACGTTAAAATCAAAACAGACCAGAAAAAGCAATCGACGTAGTCGTACTCACTTGTCCTTCTGGGCTCAAAAAGCTTAACTTAGTTTATTTTGGATCTGATTCGCTTTCCAGACTTTTCTTTCCAGGAAACCGCAACTTTCTCCGTCGTTTTCGGTTATCAAATGGTTAATTATAGCGATTTTCATATTGACTTAAAAATTATACACTGACTTCAAAATCGACGCACCGTTATTTCCTTTGAGATTGGATGCCTCCCCATCCTAGTTCTCCTTCTAAATGTTAGCCATTGGCCTTTTGCTATCACCGGCCTTGGGACCGTTCGCACGTTACTTTGGCGTATGACAAAAAAACTACTATCTCTAATGCTACATCATTAATGACAGATTACGATTGTGTTTCTTTTTGCCATAATCTTTAGCAAGCAGAACTGACTGGACAGGGAAAGTCGCGACATCTTTCAAAACAATGGCATCGTTATTGTGCACCGGTGCTTCTAAGCTGATAACAATCCAAGCTACAAGTGCATTATTTCAATGTAACAGTATGTACTATGCAACACAATCACAAGCGAGAATGCCGATGAAGTTCTGACCGAAATTTCCAACTGGTCAAAGCTAGTACACTGGCAGGGTGGAAAGAAAAAGAATATGCTTAGACAAAAGAATGTTGTAAGCAGGGTATGTGAATATGTACCAGAGTTTTACAGGTATAGTTCTTGACAGCCATAGTCCCCCCTCTAGCAACCCCAGAAGAAGAAAAAAACTACATGTCGTCGATCAGTGAGTACAATTCACGTCAGACTACCAAAAATCACGTTATCAAGCGAATTATACAAATAAAATATTTAATAATTGTATAGGGACAATATATAAGCGATATGTGGCCCGAGTTCCAATAAGTCTTATTTTTTCCAACTGTAACACCAATATTTGGTGGTCCACGATGTTAGTGATAGCTATATGATTTCTGAAAGGGACGCATACGTCAGGTGGTTTCGTCGCATCGATACTTTCTACACAGGTCATATTATAAAAACTGTTGAGGATAAAAAATTATACATTAGTTTGTAAGGTATTTTTCTTTTGTTTTAATCGTTCGAGCATTTGCATCTGTTGTAAGAGTGAAATAATTGTATACGTTTAATAATGAAGCGAGCTACATAAAAAACGATTTTTTACCGCATTTCTCGAAATGAACGTTTTTGTAGATTATATATACAACAAAACATTTGAGATTTTTTTTATGTTTCAGGGTGTCGCAGAAAACAGAACTTCGCTTAACGTACTTATGCTTTGTCTTTGCATTTACATTGTAGTTTCTTGTATCTATTGAGATGAGATTTTCTGGTATTAACAGCTAAAATATTTTGAACTATTAGCTGTGTTCTTTTTTGTAGAATATATTACTATATAATTACTTAAGTACTGAAAAATGAGAAGCAAAAAAAAAATAGGAAATCAAACCGGAGCCGAGAATTTAATGTTATGCCATTAGACATACTCAACCTGGGGGCCACAAGTAAAGGTAACACCTCTTAAAAATGTCTTTTCAAGCCTTGAGAGCTTTTCGGCAGTAATATTTGACTACCAACTAGCTAATAATTACAAAGGGAAGCCCTAAGGAGAACGGTCATTACATATGCACTAACCTAATAAAGGATACTCAATAGTCGAAGTATATATGTAAAAAAAATATATATAAAAAAAAATTATAAAAACATATAGTAACAAAGCAATCGACATATTTAGCGCCACCGGCTATTGCTGTTGTATGAATAAATCTTCCATTGCAGTATAAACTAGCCTTTCACCGGAACGTCGAGTCCCGGTGGGTCTTTCTAGAGTTACCTGGGGCTTAACAGACCATGAAACGTTATGGTAACCAATAAATACATAACGTTCTCAATGTAAGGGTTGAGACCAGTAATCTGCTAATCTTTTATAGTGATCTTTAGCATCTTAATCCACATTGTTACTGCTGTTTCTTCTATTGCTAAATAATGAGTCCTTGAACGAAGGCACGATGTTTTCCGAAATGTACCATCAAGGTATTAACGGGGTATTAGCAGAGGCGGAGTCCTGGGTGGTGACCACAATTATACACCATCAAATATCCCTTCATTTTTCTGTATTCCCCCAATCCCCTGTAGTGCATGTAAAGCAAACAGAAGGACATCAAGTGAGGGAATAATGGATTCCAGGCTTACAAGAACACCACATCTTCCCTTGCCCCGCGAACTCTGCCGTTTCCACTACATTTTGTAGAAAATTGATCCTCCGCTCGTGAGCCGCTTTGGACGAAGCGAATGGCACTGGCAAAGAGCGGAGGTAGGGGGCCCCGCTTTAACGAGCATACGCGAATGAATCTGAAGATTCTTTCCTGCCGCGTCCGTTGGTGCTAGAAAAGGCGAAAACACGTTTCCGTGCATGGTCTTGCTGCTAGCATCACCAGCGCGGCTCAGATCTACTTTTACGTCCCTTCAACTGAAAAAAGGGAAAAAGATGAGGGGCCAGCGAGAACGGAAAGAGCAAGCGAAAAAAATATAGCGGGGTGAGCTCATGAAGGCTGATTGTGCGTCCAGCGTGTGCTTTTAAATTGTGTGCAAGTTTGCTGTCTTTATGTATGTCAAATAGACCTAACGCAAGCTGAAGTCGGTTCGAGTAAGAGATGACCACCTGGCAGCATCGCTCGAAAAGTTCATTAAAGAGGGTCAATTCATTTAAACGTGCTATACTGTTCATAACGCCTGCCTCGGATGCTGATTTGGATCTGTGTGGACCTATATTTGTTTGTCTGTAATTGTAATATAGAATTAGGTGGCGCGGGTTGGTCTGTCATTTATGTTGCCAGGTTTTGACGGGATGGAGGCTTGCTTTATTACTTGCAATTGACTAAGATGTGACAAGTGTTGGATGCAAGTTACAAGCAGGTGAAGCGAAGCGTATCCCGGTTAAATATATTGTCAAACTGAAAGATATTTTTAAAACTGATTATGTATTTTCGAACTATTATCCTTGTTCCTAATAACAATAATAATAAGAAATAATGTGAACTGACAAAGACACCAAGCGGCACGCTTGCTTATAACACACAAAGAAAAAGTGACATACATCTCACGGAAAATTTATATTACTTAGAAAATAATTGAGCGATAACAACGTTTGAAGCCTACCTAACATTTTATGTCAATTTTTTTAGTTATTTTTTACCGCAAAAACGCTTTGATTTGTATATATAGTGCAAGACCCGAATTACGTTAGAGCTTCATGATTCCTCAAACTCCTTTTACGTTAGTCTGGATCTGTGCGATGGTGAATATTAGTCTAAAACGAGAATATACCGATATTCATGTTGTGTCTATGGCGTATTCACTTATCCGCTTCAGTTACCTCGTGTTTCCTTTTTCAAGGCCATTCTTCCTATTTTGCGCCTCGTTGCGCCATTTTTGGCTAATACAGTCGCCTTTGTACGTATCTCTGCTATACTTTTGTTTCGCGCTATTGCATTGGCCTTCAAATGCTTACTTTTGATAGGCTATTTGTTGTGGGTGAATTGTATTATACAGTAAGAACAAAAAAGCTACTCGAAGTACCCTTCAATTGTCCCTTTTATATTTTCATTGCTGCTGGTCAGAGCCTTTTTCAATGAAATTTTCTCTGCCGATTCAGCGCTATACTGAAACGGCAGAAACGAAACACGAATAGCAGTCAACATATGACCGTAGCCAAGTGCGTTGACAAGTAGATCGTTGAAAATTTTATCTGTATGGTATCTGTCGGGCCTTGCTGAGATTTTCTGTGTTCTCGTCTTTCATCCTTAGACAATAATGACGACTATTTAGTCAGCGTCTATCTGGAGTCGCTCTAGTTTTTAAGAAGTGGAAAAAGGTAAAATGACAGCGAGAATATGTACGGACAATGTACGAAAACAGGCGTGCAAATACTGAAAAAGAACAAGCGTACCGATATTGTTAGTATAATTTTGTGTCTCTTTCTAGATAACGGCATGTTCTTAATTTGCCTCGAGCACGTGGTCTGACAGCCACTTTTTGGAGGCTATATAGAAAACACAAATGCATTGTATACCGATTAGGTTGAAGCTTGCTCGGACAATAAAGTCAGCGGGCATGCACGAAGCTTCTGGGACTCCCCCTCCTTTTGAAATTTATTTGCGTTTAGTAAGCTAAAAATTCTAGCTAATGTTCTCACCAATCTTTAGCACATTGCTGTAGACGATTTACGTAGCGGACGTTTTATGGATTCCTGTTCTGCGGGGATCGCGAATCCCGTTGTGCTTCGTTACTCTGCATTGCCATAGAACTCTGGACTCTACTTGGCGTTTTCGTGCATATCTCTAAGGGAATTTTCAGTATCCAGCTGGGTGGGGCCACTTCGTCTTGCGACGACAAAGGCCTGCGCTCGTTTTTTCAAAACCACTTATTCGGGTGGAGTCCGCCGCCCCATAGCGATCTCCTTACCAGCCATGTATTCGCACGAGTGAGGTACCTTTTCCGACGTCTGCGCCTAACACTGGGGAAAGCAGCAGCACTCAAAGCAGCGTTTAAGGGATCTAGGGCTACCCATAACTCACACAACAAGGTACTATCCCCTGTGTCGACTCTAGAACGTAGTGAGTGTTCCGATTCAAAGGAAAGCATGGCGCTGATAATCTTTTCGTGTGAGTTTATCCATTCTGTTGTAGGACAAGATTTTGATTCGTAAAGCACGCCACCTTGTCGCGGATCTATCTCGCACCTGCAACATGCTTTCGTTGCCAAGGCTCTCCATCGCAAAGATCAACGTGCTATTGGAATCTGGTAGAAAGATTTCAGTGAGATAGAAAGTGGGCAGGGGTTAGCGACAAAGGGTTATGAAGACGGTTAATAGCTTCGTAGTGCGAGATCACAAACTGCAGGCAAGAAGTCATGAGGTCTGCTTTACAGAGAGCATGAGCTAGTGTTATCGCTTCTGCACCTTTGAAAAGTTTACAATCGTGATAACCGACTTGTCGCAACTTGGTTAGCTCTTTAGAAAAAAAAATTGGTTTGTGGCATAGTTTAAACTTGCTTTGCACTATCTCCTGAAAGATAGTACTTGGCCAGATTTATCGCTAGTCCTTTTCAGAAAAAAGTTAAAAAAATAGCACCTATTGTTAGCCTATAAGAAACATTTTCGAACAGAACGACGTTACAGAGTTAGATCTACCACAGACCTATGGAAAGATGCATACGCAAGCCAGTATGGCGAAACTTCTCTTCGAACAAATAAGGTTATGGTCCATTATGGAGTCTGATGTAAACGTAGTAGTCCTCCGCTATGCGGGAACGGACTTTCGTAGCTCAACTGGACAACATAAAAATGAGTTAGTTATCCTTTTCAAAATATACAACTATCTCAACTTAGATAAAGTTATCATGCCATTATGTCGAGACAAGGGCTGTTGAGCAATATTCGCAGGACCAGTTACGACGCGAGACGACAGCTGTGTATCGCGCTATAAAGTAAAAATGCGGCTCATGTATATGTTTAAGCTATAGCAAGATAACAATAGTTAATAGAAACATTAAGCTCAAATCTAGACTAAGAGTCACCGTTTATGAATGTTTAAATGAGTAGATGGTTGGTGGCTGCAACAAATTTCTTAGGATGCTATCCTAATGTCCTAGTGTAGGTCCGAATTGAAGCGATAAAGAGATACGAACCTCTGAATCTGTCTCAACAATTGCAAGCAACACCTATAAAGTTGTAGTGCAATAGTCTAAGCTAAGGTTCCATATGTAAATTTTGAACAGACTGTTGTCAAAGATTATCAACTTAACAACAAGACGAGAACATTCATATATACATATATATATATATATATATATATGTATGTACGCATGCATCTTTAAGTATGTTCGGAAAAATGAGGAATCTAAGGAGAATTTCCTAAGACTTGATTATTATTAATAAAATTGATAATTTCTTGCATCGTTACCATGCCATTTTTTGGGTGTATTGCGTAAATGCACCAAGACTAATTGCGGGTATACTCGTAAGGGGGGAAGTTGTCGATGCATTACCTCGAAAGAGGTGATCCTGAGTGCTAGTTCTCATAGAGAGGATAACTGAAATTGCTGAAAGTAGATCTGAAAAAAGTAATTAAGAAAAAGAAAAATTATACATGAGTATCAGAAGCACTATAATCGTTTTAGTCTAGGCGTTGTAGGGTTTCCTAAGAGTTAATACGCCTCTTGGTTGTGAAACCAAACTCGATAAACAGCTCATAACTGAAGTAAGCTTGTTTACAGTTCCCCTTATGTTGACTTAAAACTGCTAGATCAAATCTATGTTGCAAATAATTCTAATCTCTAAGTACATAGACGATTTATTAGATGACAAAGTGGATTCTCTAAATTTTATCTAATACAACTATATACAATAACATTAACAATCCGACTGTCCTGCGTTTCTTGCTGCAATCCGGCTTTCGTATTGTACGTCCGCATTTGTTTGAAATATGGTGTAACAAATTAGCTTTACTGATAAAATAGACTTTGAAGAACAACTTCAAAATTTCCCGGAAAGGTTAATATAGCTGCAACAGCTAGGCACTACCTTAGCCTGTCTTCTCTTCGATTTCTGTGCAAGTATATACCCACTATGGCTAGCAAGAGGTAAAAGACATACAGCTTCTATAAGAAAGCCAAATCTCGTTCTCCTAGTTTCGAAGCAGGCAACAGCCGCCACTTCCGTTTCGGTAGACCACGCAAAAACGTCTGTGAGCTCGACAAATCTCAGTTCGTTGTTTTCTATCATCCTCTCACCTGCTCCCTCCCCTGTTTCCTTACGATTTCGTCTGATAAAGAACGCGCTCTCCTCACGTTGTAGAGTAGGCGCCAGTTCAGCTGTCAGTATCGCCGCTGGCTCGGCATCTTTCTCCAACCTTTTGTTCGAGCTTCCCCTTTTTCCCAGTTGTTCGTAGTCCTTCCGCCGCTCCGATCCTCGGCGGCTATTTATCAAGAACTTGCACAGCTGCTCTAGGTGAGAGAGCAAGAGCTGCAGCGCGAATAGCCAACACAGTAGCAACCGGTAGCTAACAGAGGATAACAGTGCGATAGCAAATAGGATTGCAGGAAAGGATCCGCGCGCGAAAAAATCTTGTAGAGGATCTAAAGAGGGGCGCGAACGAGTTCAGGAGGAGGCTAGCGCTTGTGTCGTCCTATGTTCAAAGACGCTTTAAGATGGCCCATAGGAGCAAGGGAATAGCAAAAAAGAAAACGCAGAGAGCAACAGATAACGTGATTTTAGCGAAAGCAACAGCAGTGGCAGCTGAAGCCTTTCTTGTACAACAATCTTCTGTTACATCCAGTACCCAATCGGTTAGAGTTACATCATTTTCTATCGGCTGGATAAAGCGTTCAGTGACGAGTTGTTGACCGGCTGGTGACTACTAAGTCACTGAGGCATTGCTCTTTTGTTGAAGTTTTCTGTTTTCAGCGGTAAATGCAATTACAATAAGGGTACGATGCAATACACCTGGATTGTTTGGTCAGTAACCCGTATAGATTTTTACTGTTTTTGTGCAGCTGTCAACCAAGATATAGATAGTATTGCAGTAAAATTATGTCCTCTGCGAGAAGTGATCACTAGTATAAGTCACAAGCCCTTATGATGACGCGGTGCTACTGTGTTGGTTCACCAAACTTTGAAACGCCACATAACACACGTCTTGGTTCGAGCTACGATATACAATTAGTTTTATGAGGGTTAGAGCCGGCCGTCCGAAACAATGCAGCTAACGGTCGTATCAGACTTGAAGCTAGATTTACATCACAAAGTCTTCTCGAGACGATCTATTTACTGATAAGCGATATGGTTACGACGTGTTCAACATAAAGTCTACTATCTACGGTTCTCTAACATCTGAATTTAAGTACCTAGTGGTCTTGCTTTGCAGGAACTACGTTTGTTGTCCACATATCGCGTTTTCCAGAAAAAAAATCCAGAGCAGATGGCTTTCTCACTAGCTAAATACTAGTGATCATTAATATGATAATTCCGTATATTTAACAATTTGTGTACGCACTACCCCGTTTACCGTTAAATGGCAACATAATAATTGTTCGTATTAATAACCTTATTATACTTCTTATAGACCAGGTTTAGGTTAATATTATATTAGTAAAATTAAAGTACACCTGAATAACAAGTATTTCTTTATAAATACAATCACATAATCTAGCAAAAAAAGATGCACGTTGATATCTATTCATGCTATCAGTAGACAGTCGTTTTCTTAATTACCACTACGATGCTAGTTTGCTACAAGATGACACTAAATCTAAGTTGTCCCGTCTCTACATGTATTCTCTACACGTATTGGGTCTCTATTCAGCTAGATTCAAATCTATCAATCTGTTTCTGTAACAAAAAGAAAACGCCTAAGTAAAGTAGTAGGCTAAGTAGGTTCAGATACCATGTAGACCTATATCTTAATACGAAATATCACTAACGTATCCAATTGAAAACTACTGAAATCTCTACTCTCTTCTACTTTCCCTCACTGGTTGTTTACTCCCGGTATACCGTTCGTTAGCGTCCATCCTGCTCGGTTTTGTACTGTGGACGCAGTTTTAGCTCGGAAGAGTTGCTCCAGGACAGATATTCCAAATGAAGGAAGGTGTCTTTTCGGCGCCTTCTGCACCGTGTATTTCTTGGAGGCCAGAATGCTTCTGAAACAGTCCGGGGCATTTATCCGACGCTGTCGTCAAAATGATTATTCAAAAGTGGTTTACCAAGTTTGAAAACGGTATCCCAGCCTTGAGAGTGCCTGCCGTTCTAGCTGACTGCCTAAATTGAATTGCAACTATCTGAAGGTCTACTTACAGACGGAGAGCCGATAAAGAACTTATGCAATGACCGAGTTACTGCCACATGACCTTTGTTAAGCATCTCAAGCCTATTCGATTCATACCGCATCTCGGAGGTAAAATATCCTAGGAACTTTCTGAATCCAACCAGGTATTATGGTTTGACGCTTCATCTTCGCACCATCTCGTCCGTTATTAAACGTCACAATGACCGGTTTTTATACCGAATTATCATTAACGATAGATAGCAATTAGTGGCTCTGGGGGAGCAGTCAAGGCTTGAGCTCCGACCAACTTTTGACACGTGTCAATGTGGTCGGGAAACATCTACAAAACAAAGCCCGATCCACCTTCTGGCGAGGCAATATATACCACTTGGTGAAAAAATGGAGAAAGGACATAACATAATCATTTATATAATAAGTATAGTGTCGTCTATTTATTTATTCTCGGGAACTTTTCCCCAGTCCAACGTGTTTGACATTATAGCAGTTGTAATCCATTATATACTTGCTCAAGAAGCTATCTAATTATTCATTTCAGGTGACTTGTGGTGGTTCCAGTCAGGTCGAATTTTTACAATCACAGAAACTGATAACCACGAATAATTAGTTTTCAAAGCGTTCGTTATTAAATCATATGATCTGAGATCAAATTATCCGATTGGGGATCTTTTTTCTATGCCAGAAATTAGTAATAATTGCTGAAGTATCCAGTGGGATTATTCGATTAACCTGGGAAACACCGATAGCTTACTTCGGCAGCATATGATAAATTTGCGATGTTTGGTAAGTTTTACCTTTTCCACCTGTTGCTTCACTACATTGCTCTTCAGCAGCATCAAGACATCCTCTACGACGCTCCATCTAAAGACGTTTAATGGGGAATCCTCATCCCTCTATTCCAGTACGCCCAATTGGCTTCGAAATGAGGTCCATATAACACCTTTCTATTCATCATTTGAAGCCTGAATGCAAAACAGAAACGTAGCACAACGCGTTGTCCATCCTAGGTTATGGGAGCTCGTTTATATCTTACGTACTATTGATATTTAATCTTAAAGTCTAACAGAAGATTTGTTATTAGCGTACTGACCCTTGCTCATACCGCCAGCAGGTGTCCGTGAATGTTACTCTAGTGCATAAACAAATACGATTTAATTTATTTCTTCACGCGGTACATTCATACCGCAGGTCTGCTCGACCATTATCTGCGTGTCACTCGCTTTCAAAGTACTTCCATTTTCGCTTCTGCAGATGACGAATGGAGTTGATGTTATGAAGCATGAGCTACCGAATAAACGCAGGGTAAAGCTTATACTTAATGACAAGGCTATTTGTTTCATCAAATATACCTGTCGTTATCTTCTATGCGTTTCGCTTCTACGGATTACTGTATCTCATAGCTATATCGGCCGAGTTTTGCGCGACCAGTGTAGCAAATAAAGCGGCGCGATTTTCATTTTAGTTTTTTTTCCTTTGTTTACAGGCTCTATTAGATGACTACAGCTTCGATTGCCTTACCACTGTTCTACGAAGCTTTAAACAACGCACAATAAGACAGACATTACTCGATATCCTTTATTCATTTGTTGTATGTGGAGGAATTAAGCAAGAGCTCATATAAGGTCGGATATTTCTATAGTATGATGCTAATGCGCGTTGGCCTATTAAGCACGATACTTTGGAGCCTGTGCCTACGCTGTTTTTGCATCGACCCGACAAACAATGCTCAACGCTAATGATGGTTTTCTCCCAAATGCTATATTGTCCGCGTTCTCAACCTCTCAATGGTTTCATTGAAAAATTTTGAGTATACCATTGTCCGGCAAATCCGCTGCAATACAAGTACGATGAAGTTCCAATATAAGCTGTCACTCATCTCACCGCAACTACCATAACTATCCGAAAAACCTTGTTGCTTCAATATTCCATGGGCTTGACCTAACCGCAAATCGACAGTAGTTACACCGAAAAAAGGAGATTTTTCAAGAAATCTCTGTAACGCTTCCTTCGTTCGCCTCATACTCTCCGCCGTATATGCTTTCATGAAAGTTTTCTTGCTTTGCTCGTTATCCTACGAAACTTCCGCCTCGTCGACTACGCCAATGTGACCAATTTCACCGCTTTCTTTTCTCGTGCATTGATTATTTGACCGACGTTGCACCTTCGCTCCAGCCGCTTGCTGCTAAAAGTTTCCGGTAAAGCAACATACAGAGCAGCACGCTAAAGCCGCCCATCCGGATATAAACGTTTTTTCTTTTTTGTCTGACTGCTCACAGGAGAGCCCCTTGAAGATGAGCAGTACGAGCTTCAAGGGAAACGATACAGACCCGTACACATACTTAGACACCGGATACAGCTAGGATGAGGCCTATGGAAACAGTTCTTTTGGGGCGTCCTAATCTAAAATAGACGAAGCAGCACTTCTTACTTATTCGAAGCGAAACTCCATAGGAACTGGCCGGGGGGCGAGGTCAAGGGGGTCACCAAAGGGTGGCCTACGATTAAGCTGATAGTGATATAGAATTATGGGAGCACTTTCAACTTGATAAAGGCTACGATAAGCTGCTGGCAATGTAACAGTAAGCACGGCAAACGAGGTTGCACGGCTAAGGCTAAAAAGAATGGTTTCAGAATCTAAAACTCGACTAAGAAAAGTGTTCCCTTTTTCTTTTCTCTAGCTCTAGAGAGAGGGAGAAGTACGATGAATCGATCGATGAAAGTCAAGAATAGCATAAATGGTAAATTAAGACTTTGATTCAGATCCTCGCTTACGGTCGTTTTGTTCCTTAATATCTCATTCTTTTGCCCGGTCCTTTGAAACCCTTTAACGAAATGAGGACATGAGACTGACAACCAAGGAACGTCGCCGATTTAGCCGTCAGTCAGGGTCGGAAATATAGAGAGGATTCACTTTTAGCGGTCCACTTACATATTGATAATAGACTCAAAATGTGTTTGTCCATATTTTCCTTCAGCCTCCTACTAGGTTTTCGATTAGTATAGCTAAATATCTGGAAATCTAATTCTGCCAGCCAGTGGGCTCGTATTCATTCAGGTATGATCTTCTTCGCTGTGTGGTTTCTTAGAGCCATGAGCTACAAGTAACTAGTCGACTGTAATCCAAACAAAATGTTCATAATACAGGCCCCTTTTGGTCGTGGCTATGGTAGTCAGCCGTTCGTTTGTGAACGTTTTCTCAGCTGCATGGATTTGCATGTAGAAGCGAAACAGAAAGTCAAGAAACAGAACCCGTTTTTACGCATTCACGAGCCTATAAACGACAATACCCAAAGGATGGGATCCTTGAGCACATCTCTGTTAAGCTCCTATGTCATCATTGCATTGCCATATTTGTCGGGCGTAAAAAAAGGCATGTAGTGAATGACTTTGGCCGAGTGATTCCCCATTGGGGCATACGATCAACGCATATCGATTCCAGCACAGCCAAAGGTGACCGTAATCTCTGAAGGCTTCTACCGGCGTTTTCTCGCCTCGCCTTGCCTCGCGTCAACATAATATGAACAATCATATTAAGGGTTTTAGGGAAAAATTATTTCAATACTTATCTAAGGTGATTGTTGTATAAATTAATCCTATTGAGATGATATGCAATTTGTTTCACTGCTCCCCTCAGTTCTATCCGAGTCTTGGGCACGTTAATGAGCTCACTGGAAATTATGTAAACAGTAGTAAGTGACATCTTGTTCAGATATTACTACAACAATTTACTTGCTGTCCTTCCTTATTTAATTTATGGACAAAATGCTTTAATAGAGGTAAAGACTACATGCATTCGAGACAAATATTTACACAATACGAATACGCGTATTTGCCACCAGGAAAGCCACCGAAGGGGGCTAAGGGAAAAATGTTCAAATGAATTACTCTTCGTGTTCGACGTAAATACTAACAAAGGGACATGCGATACGGTAATTAGACAGTGCAGAAGAATAAATGAGGTGAACACGGATGATGTACGATGCCAAACTTCTTAATTTATGCAGCCGAGAGGGATTTCCAAAGTGTATCAGCAAGCTGGGGGGAGATCGGACGAAAAAATATGCTGCTGCTAAAAACGGAAATCTGATTAGAGTGCAGAAGTGAGGAAGCAAACTTATCGTAAAGCAGAAAGTTTATGCGAACTCGGGTTCCTGCTGTGCTACACGCGCTTCTCGGTCCATAGCAAATAAAATATTTAATAATATCCTCAAACGGAATTCAAATTGTTGCACTAATTGGTTATTTTTACAAACTTCTGTCACGCTAGATATGACATTAAAACAATGTTGAATATCGTTGCATCATATATTCTATTATAAATAAAGGCGAAAAAACCTGTGACCATCATTCAACGCAGATTCACGCGCTTTCAGCTCTTGCTGTTAATTTCTTACCGTGAAGCCCTACCTCTCCGCAAAGATCCGTCTGCTACTAGACAGAGTACAAGCTGTTGAACGCGTTGTTGCTGAGACCACTTATTTCTTGCACATCAACACATTTCGACTCATTAGAAATCGACATCGGACGAAATAGTAAAGGCTTTCCCAGTGCAGTTGACTACCGGGTGTTTTTTGCCCATCTTTTCGTTGTTAAAATCTCAAGCTTACAGAACAGAAATTTTGATGAGTCCCAGTCCCCTCGATTAGAAACGAGCGGCTTCCTTCCGATTATCGATTTTTCGTATTTTTCGCGAATACGTGAACGCTGAAACGAAAGTTCTGATGTTTCTGCTGTGTGAGCGATGCTGGCTTAAGAAAGGCTGGAGAGCTTAGTAAGGCAAGCTTGCCAGAGCGTCAGTGAACGCAATGGATGGTATGCCTATTCGAGCCTCACGTATTTTTTTAAGATAGCGAGGAAGTGCCTCGGCAAGGTAGTAGGGAGGGAGGCAGGGAGGAACGGTGAAAACTAAGTGAATCGAAGAGTTTACTGCCTGGAAGAACCGCTGGTTCAAATAGCAAGAATTCGTTCGCCATCCACCCGCTTACTCGCCAGCTCGGTATTCTTATTGCCTAGCAGCCTTTGATATTGCGCTTGGCCCTCCAATCTGGTTGGGTCGATCACTGATCCGTTGAGATGGCCAGAACCGTGCTAACTAAAAGATCTGCATTCTTCGGCTCCTTTGTTTCTAGTACGTTCCCCATTTTGTTCCCCTGGTGAAGTAAGCAATGCCGCTAGTTATGGAGCCGATCTTTTGGTTTGGCTGCCAAGCCTAGCAAAATTAGGGGGTTGTGCTTGCAGACAAAAAGATGGAGCAATAGTTCGCCGGCTGCTAGAGAAAGGGCAAATTTCTGGGTTTCTTTTTTTCTTGGCTCTCCAACCAGCTTTCTAGGCGCTTCCTCAAAACACGTCTTTGCTGTTGCAGTCTTGTGCGCGTGGCAGAGTCGAAACTTTTACAGTATTGGTATTATTCGTGCGAAAGTGAATGCGCACATGCAAACGAGCCGGCGTGGACCGACGACTTATATCATAAAATTTAGAAAATATGAACGTCCCTCAGCAGTCGAGGCTGTTCCTTTTTTACAGAAGTGCAGGCTTTCCACAAAGCAAACAGTTCCCTAGTCGCCACGACGCTATGCTCTCAACGCTGTTTTCTCTTGGGTTTTTTTTCTCTAGGTCTTGCTTCTTTGTAACGCCCTCATGTACAGATCAGCTCGTGCGTTTCCTACGCTACAACCGATGTGAGCACGTTAATGTGTCCAGGAACTGCACTGGCATATGTTTATATAGGATAAGCTTCTTTTTTTCTTTTTTTTTTAAGAATTTCTCTAATATAAACTAGACTTTGGAACTACCTCTTTTAGGAAAAACATCAAGTACTTGTCCCACTAGGCGTCTAACTCTGGTGGGTCTTGCTGGGCTTGTTTGGGTTTCTTCAACAACAGAGCTAAGAGCGGCATAGCAACCACACAAGCAGCTCTTCATCGTGCCAATAATTTTCTACTTTTCCTGATGTTTTTACTTTTTATTTATGGTTATTTATTTGCGACAGTCATTTTATACCAACGCTTGTTCATTATGGATACCGTAACAATTCCGTGACATCATGCGCATTAAACACCCAGACTAGACTGTCCCGTATACAGTAGGTATATAATGCAAAATTTCTAGCATTTTTTTTTATTTAGAATATTTTGAGGTTTTGTATTTAACCTCACTGTTAACCATGAATAAATATATTTATGAATACACCATTATGAAGAACCGAGTGATAATGGCAATATTGTTGCCGAGACGGGAAAAAGCTAAGCTTCGACAGTTGCTTGGCAAGTGGAAAGCTGCTGAAATGTCTAAATATCCTATATATATATATATATCTTACAGACAGCAAATGCATATAATAGCTATCGATACATGTGTCGTTACGGCCGAACTCGAAAATTAGAATATAGTTGAAATATGTTCCAAAGTAAATTTTACAGTGCTTGTATGAGTTTATAGTTTTACTAGCCTGCCATAAATTGATTTTTTCTTTGTAGATAATAATAAAAATTACACCTATGATTCAAAAATATATGCTTTCTGCAGTATAATTTGGACCTTTCTATGTGGACGAAACGGAGACTACTTGCGATTCAATATGGATGCGTTTGCGTGCTGTCTCTTTCAGGTCTCAGATCCGACATCCCCGTTATTAAACACTGAACGAATGGCCCTCACCTCGCCAAACGTTACGTCTACTCCCACCGTCTAATTATACCTCAGACGTGTTGGTGAGGCGTATGTGTAGACATATTCCTACTGAACTATCACTGAGACATCCTATTCTTTCGTATCACAACATCGATTTTTATGGGCATTTAATAATCTTTTCTATTGAGAAATATAGAGAGATAGAGCAGGTTCCTTAACAGATATCCATCGCCATAGCAGGTGGCGCGAAATACATAGAAAGGTGAAATAGTTTTCGTGGTTTCGTCGTATATAGTTCTAACAATTGCTTGTTATGTGTATTTTCGATTTGTCCAATGTTCCACTCGCATATCGCACCACCTGCGTGCCCCCCGCCGTTTGCCCCTGAGTTTTTAATGAGAGGTCAGCGGAAATAGTTTAAGTGGTCTTTATCGTTAAAATCGAAGCTCGACGAGTACGACAGCTGTGAATGGCCAGTCATGCAGTACTACCTGGGCGGGCATATAAAAAGATGACATGCTATTTGTTCCGCCTGAAATTCTACGGTTATATTACCTATCTCCCGTATACACACGTTTATGTAATCGTATTAAACGAACAGTAAAATGAAAATTAATTATTAATTTATCTTCACCAAGTGAATAATAATAAAATGTAATATTAATGAAAGTAAAAAAAAGCTCACTAGAGACACCTCAAGCTGCCAAGTGTCTTTTTTGAACTACCAAAAGACTTTTGCTCTATTCAGCATAAAGACGTGATAAATTCAATTTTTTTGTTTGTGTCTAAAGACGAAAGCCAATATGGTAACCTGGCCCTGTTTTGGGTCTTTTAGAAGTCAGATATCCTAGCAATTTATCAACGTCAAGTTGCTGGGTTGAACAATTGTCATACAAAACGTTTCAATGCTCACTCCACCTTAAAACTTAAAAAAAATAGATTACGCAAAAGCAGTAATAATAATAATAATAATAATAATAATAATAAGTAATTCCGGCAACGAAATATTAAACTATCTCTTCACACACTCGTATTTAATGTGTATTCCGTTTCATTCCCAATATGCTCATTACGGTCAATTCTTCTCCCTCTGAAGAAATCTCACCTACCCGAGCAGTCGGACGTTGAATACCAGGTGTGATAAAAACGAACTTGTTTGTATTTACGAAATACTTCCTTTAATTCATTTTCTTTCAAGTGTTACTTCCAATATGAGAAAGAAAACAGCAGTCCGATGACTGAACCGGTGACCCGTTTTCAGCAACGGGATCTTTCTGTCGTCTCTTCAATTATATGGCCCTCCCAACAAATGGAACCAGTGAACTTTAAAACCAAACCTACAAAGTTTATGCTATGGAACTTAAGTCATGTGTGTTTTGAAGATTTGACCGGCTAACACTAAGTTCACTCGTGCTTTATGTGGAGTTGGCGCCGCAAATCAGAAATAAAATTAAGCTGGTCCTTTATTAATTGACTCAGTGCCACCAAACGTTTTCCGTTTACATTCAACTGATAGCTGACCCATTAGCTTGACCTAACTTGGCTAGCGTCAGCACGCAAGCCTAGCCTGTAGAATTTCGCGTCACACATCAGAATGCACGACGTCCTAAAAACCAAACGAAGCGCTAATCAGTGGATCTATCATAAATTTATGACAAACAGGAAATTGTAAAGGACATAATATTATTAATACCTCTCTGAATTAATTGTTGCGACACCAATCTCAGGTGCATACAAAGACGTCAATGTTACGCAACTTCCTGTTTTGCTGCACTTCAATATAACTAAAATCATAACGATTCAATTAGAGCGTCCTCTGCCGTATCGCAGGCCTTCACGTGGCGGTTTGCAATGACCTTACCGTCGGACTAAAACATTGTTTAAGATTTCTTTCGTATTTTATGTATGATCAAATTTTAGAATGCTGAAGAAATACACTCTGTTATAATTACATTGTAACTTGTGATTGTTACTTATAGGCAAAGTTATTTATATAGATGAATAGCCGTACTAATTGGGTAGCATATGCATTATCTAAAAGTGTTAAGTAAGTAGACGAGAAACTAAGGAGCAGAGCGCTCAAAGGCGAACGCCAGCATTTGTTCGACTTGCAAAGTCCTGTTCTGCATTACATGTTTATAACCTTATTGCTTTCACCGATACTTTATCTACATAGAGGAATGCTTCTACAGCACATAAAAACATGATTTCCACCACTGGTTACTGTTCTTTTGCTATAAAATACTGCCTTCTTTGAGGTACTCAAAAAAATCGCACGCGTCTTACGTCCAGTTCTACTGTCGTGGACTGCCGCCGCGGTTTGTTCGAGCAGCACGAAACGAACCGGGTAGCTGTCTACGCCTGGCTTCGAACCTCTACTTCATTTCATATCTGAGCGTTCCTAGCTTTAGTAATAACAGGCAAAATTCAATCACCAACATACGTACGCACCCAGCCCTAACTTTTTCCGAGACTTCTTTTCTACGCGTGTCCTCAAAAGCCATTACTGCAGCCTTTAGCCTGTTCAGCGCCAACCATCAACGACCCTGTGCTTCTCTCCTCTCTGGGCTTTTTCACCTCCTAAGTTGTAGCTGGTCTCGTACGAGAAAGCGGTATCTACTTTGCCCGCAAATTAGAGCAAAGTGCTATCCATTGCAACGGTTGTTTTTCCGGTTATCGTAGCCACATGTGCAATGGCGGTGGTGCCAGCTTTTGCTAGCATAGCTGGTGACTCGGGCCTTATTAAAAGCCACCTGGGGATTCCGCTCCTCATGCTTTACTACTGAGGCGCTCCTGTTTCGCTGCTCACCGGACGCTTCTGCCCGTTTCGCGAAATAACAACGCTACCGTACAACAACGCTTTTTTCCCTTGGGATCGAGCGAATCCACCTAGTTCATCAGCTCGTACTTAACCATTCTGGTTGCCTTACTTATACCCCCTTGATCATCCCCCTTTATTATCTCTTTCATATCTCTGCTTACGCTTGGTCTGCAGACTCGGTACACGCACGCAAAGTTAGCCGATTTGTAACTTCCTCCAACCTGAAGAACCATACAGGAGCAATACATTTTTACTCAACATCTCGTTTATTCACTGTTGCCTTCTAAATTGCAAAGTTGCGTCTGATAAATTACATCGACCGCGCCGGTAGTGGTGGACGACACTGGCTTAAAATTATAGAAAATAACCTAGAAATTACTGTTTATTTCAAACTTGTCAAACCAGTGGCAATTGTTGGGAGAAGCGCATTTGCTCGGGGTTGCGTCATACGATTTACAACTTTTCCAACGTTCACCAGTGAAAGACCTGCCCCGCTCTCGCATTGAACAAAGAACTGAGAAATTACTGCTTTCATTCTGCCTGGCTCTTGAGTGTTCACCTGTATAATTTTATCGTTTAGAAAGAAGGGTGGAACTCAAAACGCTGTAAGTAACTCTGGTTTCGTGGCAGACTAGAACATGCTAGAAAAAGCAGGAATCTAGGGTTCGCGACGAAAGCAAAGCCGTTTAACGAGTCGTTCCTAGCGTCCCGATAACGGCAATGGGAGCAGGGTAGACCTAATCGCTAATACCTATTTATCCACGTGGTTCTTTTTTTAGTACTACGACTATTCGGCGAGGTCTGATACCGTACTGCAGGGATTAACGCAGGATGGCTGGTCGAAGATACAATCGCAAGCCTTAAATCGTTTCAACTTTTTGCCATAGCCTCTATGCTATCATGTCTTATCGATTTCTGAACCGAGCTGACCTTTGCAAAAAACCTTTATCTCTGCATCGGCACTCAAATGAATTGGCACCACGTACATATCTAGGGGCCCTTGCTCTACAGTAGGTTAAACAAAGCTATGAACATTTTTTGCATTTACACCCCACGATTACCAATATATTTCCATATTAACTTCTACTAACCGAAATCCTTTTGTATATGTACCCGTTCGCATTCACCTTGCCCGACAACGCAGAGCGTATGTCAGCTGCACGCTAGACGAGGTGCGGCACCACAGTGGTAAGCTAAGGTCGCCTGCAACCCGCTTAATCTATATAGGTGGTTGTTTCAGCCTTCGCGTCCGCCACTACGCCCATCTTATCTCCAACTCATCTCCATTAGGCTACTGTGAAGGAAGTATTAAGACTAACTGCGCCAGTTAGACGTCAGGGGTAGGTTTCGTTACGTTACGATTGAATTTGAGATAAATGCACACCGGGAAGATCATGGACAAGCAAGCAGCACCCGTAGGCTTGGAATAAATAAAAGCGTTGCAAAAATGGGGAGTCATGTGTTCTTCAAATGAACATCAAGGAGACAAAGTAGTCCCATTGAGAAACAGGTGGGGAGAAGCGGTGCATGGTAGATAAGAAAATGTTTCTTACCGACAGCCAGAGCGAAAAGTGTAGCGACGGTTGCCTAGTGTATGAGAAAAACAAGGCCACCTACGATTCCCGACTGATTAGTAAGTGCTATACTCGCACAAGAATCTTGACGCAGGATTAGTGTCGTCCATACCGTTGTTTCAATCTTCGAAATATTGCTTCTTTTCTTTTTATGCTTCCTTTGATGCAATAAAGATAACTCGAACGTGAAATCGACTTGACTTCTCCTGTTCTCATTTAGAAGTAAATATCTGTAAAGTAGATCTTCGTCTCCTTGCTTTAACTATTAGGAAATATTGAATATTATGTCGGGGCACTAAACGCCCAATGTAGCCAAAGAATTTGTGATGTATTGCACAACTTCAGTACAGGAGGCATCACTTGAAGCCTTTCCTTCCCTCAATACTCAAAATTCTGTTCTTACCGCCCACTTCGTAGGCCAACATCTTTCAAGATGTTTTTATGTGAAGACAAAAAGCGATCCTCAATTATTTGACCAAAATGTAGACTGGCGCGAGTGCTGTTTACCTGTACCCGCTTTGGAGCGGGTTCTTTACCATACATACGTAAACGTACGGGAACATACGTAAAAACGCTAATAAGTAAGTAAAAACAGAATGACGTGCTCACATAACGTAGAAAAAACTTACAGATATCCTTGAGCCTATGTTTTAAAGCTTAACGTTTATGGATATCTATTATAACATACTAAAAACTGTTATCAAACAACATTCATTTATAACTTGCCATAGTAGTGAAGCATAGCTAACGGTTCATTGTTTTTCTTATGATTAGCTTATGAATACCTATTATTGTTGGACCGCCTTGGATAATCGTCTTGTGAATGACTTGCTACCGCCAACATTTTGAATTGTCTTAATCAGCTTAATTAGTATCCTAAATATCTAATACAGTACATCAATGACAGTACTACGGCGCATAAGAGATTGAAAAGATGTGTTAGTACTCATGTCAGCTAAACTCGTCGGGTTTTTTCGAGCATAATAAATGCTATGTCAGTGGCGCGGGCATATTCGAAAAATTCTAACCACTCGCGTTCATATTTGCGTCAGTGGCAAAATTTGTATGACATTTTCGTGACTAATAAGCATGATTGCCAATATTATAATCCTCCACATTGCGGCCCCATCGGGTTTCAAATTAGGGATATATCTGTTTATTAGTATATATCCCTACATATCTGTACCGATGCAGAGGTGCAGAGCACGATCGCGGCACATTGAAACCCGTGACGAACTCTCCAGCATTGCGGAGAAAGAGAAATTATAATCTAAGTTCCTTTCAAGGTCAAGCAATCTGCTTTATGACTTTCATCAGATCTCTCCTTGTCTTCTTTCATTTCCCTATGACACTCACTTGCTATATTAACGTTGAGATACTCAGCCCCATATATACAGGTGGTCGCAACAACACCTGTAGCCGCAGCAGCCTGCGGTTGCGATGGGACTCTAGCTTGACCTAGGTCTGAGAATAACGATGGCGTGAAGACCAGCTAAAGGGAGCAATCACAGGAAGATCACACAAGAATACAGGCACAGTCTACGAACAGACAACTTCGCCTCTGCCTGACAGCCCACTATCCATCCCATTGTAGACATCGCCTACTATTGTTGTTAAAATAGACTTTTTGGCTGCTGTTGCTGCAGGTATTTCCTTTCTTACTCTTGCTAACACGAACAGAACGATGGGACATTATAGGGAATACTGAAACAGAAGGAACATACAATCTCTTCCATAATGACTCTAACGATCGACGTTCCCGCCCTGATTGGTTCGTCCAACCAGCATCTTCTGTCTGCTGAGTGGGCGCTGGGACCGGAAGTAAAAGACGCCGCCGGTGGCTGTCTGATGTTGCTCGTCGTCCGAGTCCCCGTTCATCCGATCGAGGTGGAGGGTGAATGGAAAAGAAAGGGGTCTTGAAGTGAAGGGCGCGGGCATGATTTTAATTAGTGCTCGCCACCAGTGCTGCTAGAAAAGAGTTCGAAATATTTTCACTGTAATCACCGTTTCTGCCCCCTGAGGGCGGCGATACGACTCAGTGATGGTAATTGTGTTGATGACGATAAAAATAACGGAGAAGGATGCTAGAATGCGATGCGCGAATACGAAAACTAGCAGGGGCTAGAGGCAGGTTTAAAACTTGCAAGTAAGTTAGAAGGTTTCCGAGACCAGACAGAAGAAGCGGCCTATCGGACGCTTGAGGGTAGCGAAGGAGCAACCAAAATACTCTATTCTAAACCAACCGTGTGTTGTATCTACGCAGAAACACGAGCAGTAGTAGTCGTAGTACTAAGCTTATTTTTTTCTCGTCACACGTTCGGAACGTGCACGAAGAGTGCCAGTGACATAGTTCGGTACGACAACGCTTAAATAAAAAGACGGACACAACAAAGTGACCAGAAAAAGCCGAAGCCAGCCAGAAACAGATATATGTCAGGCGAGCACTAGACGTCTGATACTTCGCGTTTGCCCCGCTGTTTTATCTGAGAACGAAACGCCCACTTCCGTCGTACAAACAGCGTAAGACTCCAGGCTCAAGATGGAAACTGCGCCGGCGGTGGCGGCAAGCGAAGGCAGCTAAAGCAAGCGAATCTGTCGCTCTGTCGCTGCTATTGCTCTCGCTGCTGTCTCCGGCCTCGCACAGACCAGCGAAAAGATGACATTCATCGCTAAAGATCATTAAGAATTACCGTTCGCGCTACCGTTAGTAATGTGACGCCGATTACAGGATTAAGGTTTGGACCGAAATTTAACTCGGAAAGCGCATAAAGGTCTATGTATAGTAGAGCTGGAGCAGGCGATAACGGCATGGTAACGTTTCTGATCTGGAGCAGGGTGCGAAACACAGCTGCAAAAAGTGTGGGAACAATGCACTGAAGTAGATAGCAGTAAGCCATTACATCAAAGCGGTTACTGGGTGTCCACGGATATGTTATTCTCGACAACGAACTTAAAATGAACAGTGGGGTTAGAAAAAATGGTACGCATCTAACCTCCCTAGCGTCAGACTTCGAAAAGCGGCCAAGCGGCGGGGCAACCAAACGCAGGAGAAGCAATGAACGACGAGTGCTGGAGACCCTCCTGTCGATGTCGAAAAGCGAGCAAAAAGATAGAGAATAAAATAGTAAGAAGGCTGTTGGACCTTAAGTTAAAGCTAAAGCTAGATATATGTATTGATAGATGCATAGCAATATGGCCATAGGGAAATCAGGTTACAGAGCAAAGTCAACACAAATGCTACGTTTCATTTAACAGTATACTGTAACCAACACGCTCTCAGTTCGCAAGGCGCCCTGTGGATCGAAAAAAAAAAATGAGCCGTGTTAGTATTTATTAGTGGTTCGTATTTAATACTAGTGTTTCGGATAGACGATATTCATGTGGACTTTTAATTCTAAACAGGCTATAATAGAGTAGAGGTTTGTAAGCCTGACTCCGGCTAAACGGAATCAAATGAAAGGACCGAACTCTCGTTCATGCCAAAAGTTAAAATGGATACAAAATTGCTGAAAACTCCTCGGTGTACCCTGCTTCGGGGATCCACTAGTATTATGCGATCTCTGCAAAAGACAAGGGGCAGTTTAGATCCAGTCTGGAAACTAACACACATTATGTTGAACAGAAATGGACAACTATTCCCTAAAGGAAATTCGCTTTTGGCAGATCGACGAAGAAAATTGTGTCCTTCAAGGGCATACTCCGTTTCAAGGGCAAGCTCGAGCAGTACAATTTCGACTATTACTAGTTTAAAAAACGATGTTATGTTCGCCACAACAAGCTCAGCCTATCCGAATGCGGCATACGTGATGACCACGATCTGCTTGATCTATACGCTTCGATAATCAAAACACGAAGCTCTCTCTAGTTACTTTTCGAGAATGTCACCTTATCAGTATTCACAATATACATTTCTATATATCTGGACAACCACGGTCGATAAAAGTGAGATTCAGGTGATGCACAGGAACGATTCGCGTTTACTATGAAAGACGCTCGGGATACAACAACGATGTTAGCACAAGTATCCGGTACAAATGCAAGCTGGCGATGCACAGCCCGGATTCTATTTGGGATGTTTATTGACGTAAAATTGCGTCATCTCTCGTTCGACTGCAACCCTGAGGAGAGTTTTCGTTAACGAAACTCGATGGGATGACTATAGACGATAGCGTCGAACGACTTCGCCCTCGGCTTTGTTAATGATGAATATAATTCTCACGATGCCATAAAATTCTGACCGGCTATAATAGGCGGATCCGTTGTTGGAAGACAACGCGTACAGCCCGACTGATGTAGAAACACGAGCCATTACTTCCCCTCTAACAAAAAATAGACAAAGCTAATGGTTATCGATTTACACACTACAGCCAATCTTTAATTTTACGTCCGGATCTACTGGCGTTGAACTCTGTTTTGTATGACTGGAAGCAAGGTATTTCTACCGATCTTAACTATAACATATATATTCGAGCCAGCTAGCACAGCTCTTAAATGAAAATGAGTTCCAATAGCCAAATACCTCGAAGTACCCTAACCCTATATGTAGGTTTAACTAGTGAGTGAATTCCGTCAACCTAAACAAGACTTATTAAATGTTACGTTCTACTAAAGCCTTTGAACACGTTTTTTGGGACGCCCTGTATATATCGTCTGTATACGGCTTGTAGTTTTCCCAGAATGAAGCGGTATTCAGAAGGCCTCATTTTCGCGGCTTCTTTTTCCAGTTGATCGAAACACTGTTTTCAACATCATAAAACAACGCCGTGTGCTACATGTAGCCTTTGCGGTTGATTTTGCATACTTAAGGAATACATCTTTGACGGATCTCGCACCTGTCTTGCTAAGGCGATACCGCACACAACAGCAGCGCAATAGCTTGCTGATCTGTTGCTCTTTTCGCCTGAAGTTATGTTTGTTTACATGTCACATATGGTAGATATTCGTCCCGTTAGTCATCCAATCGCGCGGCCGTCACGAAGCTAAATTCACGTCCCCCTCACATCATTGTTACAGACATCGATGCGCTCAAACGACCAAGACGTAAGACTCGCTGATGCTTCAAATGTCTACCTTTACATATATTATAGCCAATGGCTTGACTAACTTCCATAATAGACTGCAGCAATTACGGCACTCGATTAATTTTTAATAATAATGGGACCAAAGTTTTTTACATGCTTAGGGATTTGGTAAAAAAAACTTGGACCTTTTTCACCGAACACCAACAAAGTATGAAATATGCTTTAATTGACAAATGGTAATGCTGAGAAACAAATATAATGAGACCGAAATCAACGATCCAATGGAGAAACCAATCGCTTAGGTCTGTTCTGAATCAGTCTACGGTAACCGTTGAGTGTTACTTACTTACAAGAGCTAGCTTACAATATGGGGCCAGCACGAAGCTTGAGCTTGAATTTGAAGAGTATATCTGTCGACGAAATATTAAGTATACACAAATACATTAAGAAGAATCCTTCAAAAACACAAGATCACATAACAACACACTTAACGCGTGAAGACGAAGTACACATGATTGCTACCACTAAGAAAGCCAAATTGTCTCTGATACGAATACAACAGCCTCCCTTTGCCAGCGTTGAAGAAAACTGATGGACGTGAGAACTTTGTACTCGATATCGAAGTTAAATGGGAATCAGACAGATTTTTAGAGCCAGATGTACTTGAATAGCCTATAGGCGATCTATTGATGCAGAGTCGATCTATCCACATGTAATGAACAGAGCTTTCTGAGCAATGCGGATTTTGGTCGATTTAGCAGATATTGATGCTGCAGTCACATAGAATCGTTCCAAAGGAATCAACTAGCAACTAGGTAAAAATTAACTCTGTGTATCAAAACAGCGGGTCGTCTAAGACAAGCTGAGATGATAAGTATCCTCCGAGATTCATCAACCAAGTAAAATTTTATCCTAAAACAAGCTGGAAGTTCTAGCAGAAGTTCATTATGGGGCGCACGTCTCCACTGAATTGATGCCGGAAGTAGGCACAGCGGGTCAGCGAAGGCACCACTTACACACAAAAATAGGGAGCTCGGATCAAACTACTAACGAGGAACGCTGCACAGCAGCAGCGGAAACAAAGAGTCGATGATTCCTACTATCCGCTTAGCACGTTCGTGGTGCTTTACTAGGATGTATCGTGAAATATTCCCTTAGCCAAGTCCTAGTCCGAAAATCAGATCAAGGTAATTAGTAACCTGAATACAAAAACGATAATTTTATTGAGCTACCTTCAAGGACAAGACCGGTATCGGGAAGAGCTCGCACTGACACACAGAGCAGGAAAACAGCCCTCAGCTATATTAGACACAATCAGGCTCTTTTTTCTAGCAGCTTTTATCTTAGAGCACCACTATGTTATTTTCTATTCAACTCGTGTAGCTGACGAAGTTTAAATGATTAATAGATATTAAATAGCGTGTACATTTTGTAGTTTACATGGAGCAGATATATTGCCGAGTCTCCTAGACTAGCAAGGCCTCTCCGGTTCACCCTTGAAAGGAACGAATCGTATCCCATATACATTACTTCCAATATCTATAAATTCTCCTCTTTATAAGAGGGGGTCTTTATCTAATAAGTTCACTTATGTGACACTGCTCCACGGACAGTGCCAACTTTCGAAGTCGTCGTATAAATCTTCGTTGTTATTAGCACTGATTTCTTCTCGACTGCGAAATGATGAATTATGGTATTAATCGGTGATACTAGAAGGAAAGGCAAACGTGTTTGAGCCCTACGGAGAATGTGTATTCGAAGAAACAGATGCCCATTTATTAAGTCTAGATCCAGTTAGGCTGTTTCGTTGTGGCGACATATAGAATCGAGGCTATGAAACCTTGTTACCTTCAGTGCGGCAGTATTGAAGTCTGTAGCCAGCGTAGTTTTTCAACCAAAATTGTACGTTATATGTGGGTGGAATCGCGTACCGTGTTACCGGCATTGGATAGAGCATGCACAACGGTCACCTGTAGATATGCACACAGACTGCATCCGTTACGTATGAATTGCACACCTGTAATCATTGTAGAAAGCGCTCTGTAGTTGGTTCAGCCAATTGAAGTCTGGCGTTTTAAGCAGAAAATTTGAACAAAACTGTTATTTATATTGAGGATAGTGTACACGTTATGGGGCAACGTTCATATGCAGAGAGCCAAAAAATGCGTTTGTAGGTCTGTTGCTAGCTGCTAGCCCTGTTTCATCACAGCCGTATCTATTTGTTTACAAATGCCCTCTGTGTAAGTGCTCATAATTACTTACAAGCTGTCGCAATAATGATAATAATGCAGCTTTTTTTGCTTTTGTATAGTACAATTGTTCTCGCCATAACTTTGTCTCTATCAGGCTGGTATTAGTGCCAGAACTAAAGTTAAGGACAGAGGGTTCACTTCTGAGGACATTTCAACACGTATTTCCTCTGTCATGTCCCCACCAACCGACGCTGAGCGTTTTGGTCCTTCACTTTATGTTAGCGGTGAGATCCAGCGGGATCCAGCAGAACATACGTAATCACACAACACTTCAAATGTCAGTACGATGTGTTGTCTCTCCCTTTTCCTCTGTAATTTTCGTTCGCATTTGGCATGCACAATCTCGCGCACGATACATAATTCATTGTTTTCGTTGAATAGCGTCATTCATGAGCACGTCAAGAACGACGTACTCAAACACAGATGAGTAGGAAGTGAACAAAGTTTCGTATCTATGGGGGGGTTAACTCAAGTGCAAGTGGACTTCTTCAATTTCGTGGCAGACACGATACGAGGGGTCGGTCCACCGGATACTGCCCTCTGTAAGACCAGCCGCTGCCTATCACAATGGCCGCACTCCTTCGCAATGTCAAAAAGCAGGAGATCAGACAACTGAGTCATCGCCATACTTGTGGGACCCCTTATAGTTCGCAACGAAGTTGCCACGATCCGCCCCACAGCCGATGGTGACAGCCTGCCACAAGGGCTCCTCGATATTCACCAACCTGCGCCCATCACAGGACATAAGTTCTCAACAAGTTGGACAGATAGATGAACACATGTTGGATGGGATACTGTCGTGTTCTACGGCAGACTGGTCAGCAATGCTATCGCTGCCACCCGCCCAGCTGACACCGCCAAGGCTGTGCAATCGCTAGTCCCAGGCCGCTGAAAAGCCTTCCCTTTGAAAAAGCTTTCACACAGACGGGGTGCAAGTGCTCATTCGGCCTGGGAGCTCTGCAAATCACGTAGATGAACCGCGGCTCCAGTTGAAACTCAGTCCGACCTGTTCTATCGCATAAAGGTTTTGTCAAGCAGTCATTGTGCGGTAGATCGCCTATTTCCCGCGTCGAAGGGGAGAACTGTATAGCACTCAGCTCGCAGTGAAATGCGAAGGCTGCGCACTGAAGAAAATGCCCTCTGTCCTTTCCTCTGTAGGGCAATTTTTCAAGGACGATCATATGTACCTAAATATGGGTACAGGAAATAACATGGGGAGAACTGTGGGATTAGAACTAAGTAAGCTTTGCTCGTTGTTAACCGACTGGCGGTTACTCGATTGGCCTGAATCAAACTGCTAAATAGAGAAGAAAAACGGTGGCTCTGGTTATGTAACGTGGCCCACCGAATCCGTATCAACGAATTGGCTATTTTGTTCGAAATTGAGCTAAGTTGAAAACATACTGTTTCGAAACGTAACTGATAGAACAACACGTCTGAAAAACTAACTGAAGATAATTCTCAACCTAATTTCGTTTATACTCTATTTTTAATAGTAAATAATAGTAATACTATTAAAAAAAACACACGTCTATGCGCAAACACAGTTTTCCGTTTGCGTAAAATAAACGTAAGTACTATTTTCAAGTTTCTATTGCGAGTCGATTGGTATCGATGCAGATTTTGTTGTTGTTATTAGCATTCGGGGGATAAATTAGAAAATTACTTAAGTATATAGATTGTAAATTATTCTATGCCTCTATGTGAAATATTATAAGCATCTTTGCGAAGTACTGTTAATGTTTTGTAGAAATTCACGCTTAGTGTTGTAGTTTGTTTGAATTAAAGCCGAAAAATCCACGAAAGAAAACTAACGACAAATTATAATCCTTCTTCTACAAACCGAACGTTGTTTTTGACGTTAACAAATCTGTCAGATTATGTAGACAATCATAGGAACAGGTCATCTTATAACGTATATTGATTATACGTAATGCGACGGGATTTAGTCTTCGATACTAAAACTATTGAAGTTTGGAAGACGTCTACGTTTAAGTAATTGGCTTCTTCATCAGATGCTACTGCATTAATTAATGTTAGACATGTTCGAATTCCTCAAGTGATCCTTTAAATGTAAACGGTACATCTAGTAATGTATGGAGCTGTATTGGCCGACACAGAAATAGGCTTACATAAGTAAGTTAAGGAAATAAGATTTCGGAAAGAAAAATCATAGGTTAGCAATTAAAGCAGACACTGCGTTAATTGTAAACCTTTTTTTTTTTTCTAAATTTACTAAAATAAACGAAACCTAATTACTATTAGATCTTGCCTGCTTAAAAAGCGTCAGCTACAATTATAGTGCTAACGAATGAACGGTTGTCTTCGTGTAATGCCTTTACAGTCAACCTAATTTACTTGTCATGGCCGCATTAGAGAGATATAGGTACAGCTTTTAATTTAAAATTGCTTGAACACATATCTAACGGTACAGTCATATATATATCGACATAATTACGTCTCAGATCTATCTTTTAGTTTAAGTTAGCGGACAGGTATAACCCACAGCGGTCCCGTCTATGTCCTGCAGGCTGCTTAGCGTATTTTTAATTTAGCGCTGCCGAAAGTGGCTGACACCAGCTAGTTATAGTAAAACTCTTGGTTAACAACTTGCTACAGTAACGCCATGCCCAGCAGTTTCAGCATCGGACCATTATTTTCTTTTCATTCCAAGCCGTCTGTTCTATGGCTGCTACATCCTTCTTCAGACCAGAATCCAGCCGAGTTCAATTCAACAGCACAATATGCACTAGCTGCTTTGCCTTAAACTACAACCGGGGCTTACCAGGGCTTAATTTAAACTGGGTTCATCTCCTCTTCGCCTTTTCCCACTTTCACGAACAATTACCCCCCCCCCCCCCGCTTAGTAAGCACCCTGACTCCGTATTTAGTTTATGCTTAGTCATATGCTTTAATTGCTGTCTCAGTTCGCGCAAGGCCACCATAATTTTACTATCCTCAACGTCTAACTCATTGTCCACTAAGGACTTTTAGCCACTGTCCCAATAGAAGCTTCTACCTTTCCGGACACCCACCAAGGTGGAGCTCCTCTAGAATTCCAGCCAATCTTTTTTTACCCTACGTCCTTTTTGGCGTTACCCCGTAAGCATGGGGCTCTATTGACTTGCAAACGTCAGCAAACTGTTCTTCTACGTAGTAACAGCTTAACTGGCACACAACTGGGACAGAAGCAATCGCTTATTGCCGATAAAAAAACATCATCATTTTGCCGGCAATTTCAGAGGCGGAATTTTTCGCTAGAATCCTTCTATTTTTTTCATTTTTTGCGGATCCCTTTGATCAGTCTTTGTTGAGCTGAGACGTGCTTCTATTTGAAGCGGTACAGAAAAAATCACTTATTTATTATAGGCTATTTTTAGTCTAGACAGAGGGTTGGCTGATGAGCTCCTTTTTTTTCATTAAAAGCAACTTACAGCATAATGTAAAAAATGTTTGTATTGAAATTGTACATATATAGAAACGCTATCCTCTCGAGCGCTTGGGCGTTACGAAGGACTCACGTTACGGAAAATACATGAGACTGCAGTATGTTGCTTCCAAAGTGGCCAGGACATATATAGTTGGTAAAAACTTAATTTAATTTCCTTAAAAGGAAATTACGTTTTTTAAGAAAGCTCTCAAGAGGGCAATCCGTCGGTAGGCTGCATGGACTCAAGATATCGTGATTCTATAGCGTAAGGTCCCGACTACAAGCCGCAAGCAAGAGAGCCCCATTTAAGGTCTGCCAAAATGTACCTGGCTGTCCAAGTCGGATAAAGCTAAGCGTTACGTTACTACGTAATCACTACATGCGGTTTTCTATTTATTTATAATTCCTACGTGTATCGGGAAGTTGTGGCAGGCTTGCTTTACTGCCATGCACGAAACTATACGCGCATTCAACTGGATGGTAAGAGCACTTTGATCGTATTACTCCCGTCTTAAAGATCTTGCTTGTCATATACAGCAAGCAATGATGGAGAACACTGCCATTAACTCTTAACTATTCGGAAAGATTTTGAACTGGCCTGGCTAAGTTTTTCTGCGGTAGATAAACTTGTAGTTAATTGTCATACTTTTCAAGTGACCATCATGTCATGATACGGGGCTTAAATCAAGGTCTTCAGCCCCAAATAGTCGAAACCGGTTTTGGGAAAGACTGTCGTACAATGTTACGATACACACCAGCTCCACCCGGCTGAAGCAGCAGAGAAGACAATGTCAGATGCGCAATTTTTCGATCCCATGATGATCAGTAGCACAGAAATTTGTCCCTGAACTAGCGAATACTGTTAACAAACCCAGATAAAATATCAGCAGCATCAGACAAAGAGTACAGCCTGGAGAACAAATGCATCATGCCTGGAACATGTGGCATCTACAATTAGCAAAGCCTAATGGTTGCCAAAAATAACTTTCTGGCAAATGATAACAATAAATGATCTTTAAATCTATAAATTGATATATACTACCTACTATTTCAGTACTTAATGTTAAGTTACTTACTAAGTTTAATACTTACTACATAATGAGATGCGGACTGACGTAGTATATTGATGGCATGTTATCTCTAGTAGTGAGTGCGTCCGATGCATCTTTGCAATTTGTCGTAAGATATTCTAAAAAAATAAATGTTTACAGAATTAACGATTGAACATCTAAACGGCTCTGTGAATTTTGTACGAGGTTTTAAACCAAAATTCGTCTAGCTCTTAATAAAATGTTTACCAAATATTGTAACCACAATAAAATATTAGTACTATTTACATCTAAATATATATTTAAATATAAACACTACTAATTATTCTGTGTCGTGCTTTAGTAAACCGTAGTACGTCGTATTACGCTCAAGCGATAGCGAAGAATTATTACTGATCTAACTTCGTGATAGTGCAGGTATCGACAAGGTCTGAACAAGCACTTCAACCTAAAAAAGGTCTAGACACGAAAACTCGAAACTTTTGCGCTAGGTATGAAACAACGTTCTTTTTTTGGATGACACGCAGAATAGAGGATGCGATTAGGAAAAACGTAAGAAAGGGCATTTATCGCCGGGAGCAAACAAATACAAAAAGTATCCTAGGGCTTCAAACAATGAGGTTTTGTGTTCGATTAAAATTTGGTGGCCTATTTGCTCGAACAGCGTGGGTTCTTATCATGAGTTCGTTCTGTTGTTAGGTTTAACCGACGTAAATGCCCTTGTAAATGCCTCTCTGCACTGTTTAACGCTGTTTCTTCTATTGACATATGTTTTTATGGCGAAAACCGCTAAAGATAGTAAAGATGGCGTGGCGAAATATTTATTTTGTATTTGATGCGATTTTGAAAAGATTAGTATGACCCTTTTTTAATTTAATCGCTCTGATATAATACGACAGAAGATCTCTCAGCGTACAGCGTCCGTCCTGTCTAGAGTTTGAGCATCTGATATTATTGAAAGCGCAATCACGTAGCGAATAATTACGTAGCGGATCTGGATAAGTATACTCCTGAAAATGTGAGCGGAAAGAAATAGATAGTAAAGGTCGACATATGCCCAATTCGCCCGAAGTTGTAATCTAACGACGCCAATTGTTTTCTGTCAAACATCAAATTTATTCCAAAAGTGGGTCGCGTAAGATTAGCATCGTTCCTAAACATTGGCGAAAGATTTTTTTTTTTTTTTTTTACCAAATAAACGCTTTATTTGGTAAAAAAAGAAAATATGAAAAAAAGTCTGCTGTTATTCAAAAGTGTTAGCTGGTGTCCCATGATTTTTGCTTTAAACAGAATCCATGTATAATAGCACAATGTGCAAATACATGCCCGAAACTCGGGCCGAATAGACGTTTAACTGGGACTAGCTATAGGATTGTTGTTTTTCGTCCTGCTTCAATTAATGACCTAAGTGGCCAAAGGAAAGAAGGAAGGTGTTTTTTTTTTTTTTTTTTTCTTTCTTTCTTTAGCCCTTATGGCAAGCTTAGTTATTTCTTTAGGCTGCTTGTAGATAAATCTTTATTCCTAATTCTCAATTTATTTTTTATTCTAAAATCAGTAATTTCACTATTATATCTTTTAATACCTCTACTACCTTTAATTAGGTATGTTTTAAAGTCGAATCTAAAAATTAAGGTCGGTCTAGGTCTCATGAGCTGGACAGCGGCTACACTATCATGCCATTTGCGTACGTTTACGCATGAAAAAATGCCAACAAGTGGCAGAACCGTTAATTTTTGATAAGTTAGTAGAAGACTCGTGCTAAGCTTTGAATCATCTTGATCTCTCCTATGTGTGATATTGGCATGTTTACATTTGAAAAAGAAAGCAAAAAGTGCTAAAATCACTACGAAAACAGATTGTTGCACTTTTTGGTCACCCCGTGTGACCTAAGTGCAACGATCAACCTTGCTCTTGACTTTCGCAAGGACACTCTTTACCACCTGAGGGTACAAAACTGTCTCGAGCTTTAAACAAGGTTACTTTTAATTACGTCCATAGACGTGCCTGTTACTGTCATAGACCCGTTTGTCAAGTTTATGCAAACCCAATGTAACAACGCACACCGTTCAACGATCTAAACAGCTGGCATGCTTCTGACCACCTGATCCTCATCAAACTAGTACTCTGCCCCTTGTCTCCATTCCACTTGTACGCGAACAGACTACAATTACCCAGTAAGGAGACTTAACCACCTCGGCCCAGCTATGCATTTACTAGGAAAACGCTCCGCTTAGACTGACGCCTTTACAAGGACGGTGCCGCATTGTTCGATGTACAACAAGCTGCAGGCTCGACTTAAGTCTGCCAACTCATGTCGGTTTTCTCAGTACTAATAAACGAGATGGCCTGCTTCTATGTTGTTGGTCATTTTCCGTTTCTGCAGGGTCCAGCTACTTAAAGATCGGTAGAGCTTTTACGACAGTGACGTTCAGGTCCCACTCCCAATGATACTTAGAAAAGTGCATCTCATCGTTATTTATTTCTACTTTTCTCAGAAAGCTCAGTAGCTTCCTTCTTCACTTTCTCAGAAGCACGTAGAAACATAAATTTATTCTTTATTTGGATGCCGAAAAAGTGTTGACCGTTTTCAAGCTGAAACGGAGGCAAGTCCGTTTTCCATTTTAAATTTATATTACTCAACCAATTACGCGTCATTTTGATCGATGGTCTTCTGCGTTACGCTTGAGAAAAGATGTGAAGAATATCGGTAAAAAAATAAACAAGGAAAGGGAGAGAGACAACATCGTGAAACTAAAAAACGTCTGCTCATGATACCACTTCACTCAAAATTATGCTTCGCGCAACATAACACGCAGCGGGCTTTGTCCGTACGCTGTGCTACTTCACGCTCAACTGCAGGACCATTGTAGGGCAACCATGGCCTTGTTCGTACGTTTTACAAACCGACTAGTCAACGCAATCGCCGCCGGTTTGATTACTTTAACACCAGTCTCCCGTCCGCTGCTATGCTGTAAGTTCCCTTCGAGTCTAAGTCTCCGCTCAAATAAGTGGAACCCGTTATGGAGTACGACGATCGAGGCTTGTCGGGTCCACACATACGCTGAAACGAATGTTTAAATGCTAAAGGCTGTAGTAAGGTAGCGAGGCCTATGACCCACGCCGATGAGATGGGATTGCCCAGCCTACCAAGGTTTCATCTATTTGCGACATGTTAGTTGGGGGGACAAAAAACCAGGGAATCTGTGGTGTTTGGTGTCAGTCAGACATCTGGTGGGTGTACGTTATAGCCCAGGCGGACCAGAATCGCGTTGACTCACTACCACATAAACGCACTTTTCGTGATATATCCCTAACTCCCCACCGCTTCTTCGCTTACCCTTCTGTCCTGCTTTGCCATCTTGGTAAAATTCCGGTGTCTCTGGGAAAGTCACTGACAGCGTTGAATTTTTCTGTTAGGGTTTCCAGATCAGCTGGTGGGCTGGCTTGCGTTCGGATAAACAGGAAACAAGAGAGGTGAACACGCCATAACTCTAGTGAATGAAAAACACCTTACGCTCTACTCAGAGCTCATCAACCCTATTTGAAATCTGTTTGCTAAGGACATGGCAAGAAAGTATCAGGAATATGACTAACGTCCTATAATAAAGCTAATCGAAGATTCCCAACAAATTGGCGGCGATAATCCTTCCGTACGGATATTGTGCGCTTTATATATGTATAATTAGAGGTGATATTTTGTGGGTGATACGTACTTTAAAGTATAGCAAAATGTTCCTGAAACAAATGTTATTTGAAAATACTGGAATTGTTGAACCCAGATTTCAATACTAGCCACGGAAAGCTATCTAGAAAAAAACTATAAGCTTCAGTTTCGATATGCTTTAATCTACCGTCTGTCGTGAATACGAAACGACAGCTTCCTATGGGCCTTGTCCAACGCCAAAAGTTGGTGGCAACTCTTAACCGTCTGTTTATTAAAATAGTTTAACTTTTACGTTTGTGCTTAAGCTGATCGTGCCTGTCAGCATCAGTCGTTTCAGACGGCTAGCGACCCCTTCCAGCAATCGAAACAAAATGCGTCTGCGCTCGATTTCAAAACTTAACCACCGCACATGGCTCCATCATTTGTTTATTTCTGTTGGGACAAAATGATAACCGTTTTAGTAACACATATAAACATATCACCTAATTTCTAAGTGGGCGCAAATTAGCGCAGTTTCTATTTGTTCTTTTCCGAAGGCGGTCATTGAAAAAACATTATTTCGATGATTAACTTAGTCAACTAAACTGATCCAGTGCGTCAGGAGGCTTCAAGCAAGAATCCGACAAGAAACAGTAATATTTAAGTTAAGCTGGCACCTCAAAGATCAGGAAAGGTGAAGCTACCCAAAATATCCAAGAGGTAAGAACTTCTCTTAATCTTTAAATGACTCTTAAGAGAAGTTTTGTGACCTTTTCATGTCACGACGGACAGCTGAGTGTGACTGGACAACTCGCTGTGCTCCTTATTGTGACAATCTTGTGTGAAAACATCATTCTGACTGGTCCTGGCGGTTGTTTTAAGATAAACTCGTACTTGTCCAAACCGAAAATTGTTAAGACATTTGAGAAGATATCTTTCTTCTTTATCTACTCTACGTATAGGATTGTTATCGACGTAGATGTTCCTATATGGTCCTCCATTGGTGGGATAGTGTAATGGGGACAAGTTTGCTGACTAATCTCAGGAAGTGGTGCACGTTTGTTACCGGGCCTAGACGCACGCTTCGTTTAACCCTCGTAAAAGACGCCACAAGAAGCGCTTCATTAAGGCAGTAGCACTGGACAGAAAGAGCTTGGAGCATTTTTGCATGATCCCATATAGTAGTAGCCAAAAAAATGTCATGTTGGCTCCACGGGAAGAAAATCAGGCACCGCCTTTTCTTTGCATAACCTTCGGCCATTGGTCGATCTGCAACGACATAACATTCCGCAGCAATTTACATGTATAGTATTAGATGAATAGCCTCTAATGGCGTGCTAATAGAAGCCTTGCGAAGAGCATACTGCATTGGTACAAAGCGCTCTATGAATTGAAAACAACGAATTTAGATATGGAAATTGCTTGTTGTTATAGGAAGAGGTGCAGCTGATGGCTCCGCCGAGAATTCAAAACTTGTCTTTGACGCGCTTTCTCGTGCTAGAAACGAGGTGCAAACAGGTAAGGTAAAATAGTTCAAACAAACATAAGAGGCAAATAATCGTAGAAGTGACGTGCACGCAATTTCTGTGTCAGTCTATTATGCAGGTGACATAGCTGACGAACGCTTGCTATACAGCTTCTCATACATGTAGCCCGCCATTTTCATACAATGACCTCCTTTTGTTGTAGGATTACACCAGTTTCAAGAATAATAGGATCATCGTATCATCATCCAATACAAGTCCTCCTCTTAGAACATTGCGATCGTATCATCTTAGCGAGCTGCTTTGATTCTAGTGTCTGACGTTCAAGTATATGATCTAGAACATTTTCTGCTACCGGCTTGGTTTGCATAATCTTCTTTTCATTCCCCATATTCATTGTCTACCTTCTTCGTCACGAATGTTAGATACGCGCTTTCTTATATTATCCTCTACATTACGCAGCGGCCGTCAGCGTTCAGACCATGCCTATTGTCTCAGGTTGGCAGCCGACCTACGTTATCAATCGGACTAGCGTTGTCTCGAACAGCGTACGTTCTCTCCAGTGAAATCTAAGGGCACGCGTTGCTGTGACGTGGTCGTATAAATACTGTTCATCACACTGAGACCTTCAACTCCTTTTTTTCGTTGCTGTGTGATGACTAAATTATATGCCCTTACTTTGTCTGTATTTTACAAGCCATGTACCCAATCGCTAGTAAATGGGCAAGTAACTAGAGAATTTATTAGAATCCCCTCTCCCAAAAATATCTAATACATGACCCATATAAATATAATTCTTTACATATCTTTTTTTCTCTATGTGGGTCATACTCAAATCGTATTTCCATCTTCTCCGTGAATATCAGGCTTTCACTGTCGACCTCGTATACTTTCTTGCCGACGTACCGTTTCTTGCCGGAAAACTCCAAGTGCGTTTTGACATTCCGCGCACCCCTGGCTTCATGAAGAGTATCGACAACCGAAGACAAAAATGGAAACTTTGCGAAAATCGACGCGAATTTCCTTACCACTGAAGCCAAGAGGGATAATTCGTGGGAAGAACTATATCCTTCGAACCGTTTCATTCTCACGTGATTGGCCATCATTACGTGTTCTGTATATCATATTGGGTATATAGAGAAAGCAAATCCAGTTCTTCAGCGAATCCATTGAGAACTGCATTTGCTTGAAGTGCGGACAGTTCTGTGATAAATATCATACAACACGATGCTCCCAGGTACACTCCTCAGGAAACTTTGTACGATGATGAAGATACATAATGATATTATAAGATTGTTTATGAAACATTTTCTAACACAGCCTCAAAAAGCCCCTACGGTACCGCCCTAGATACATATATGAATAGAGTTTCATGTATATTTGTAAATTGGCCTGCCTCCGTAGCTCTTATTTGAAAATGAGAATTTTTCGTGCTTTAAAATGGTCTATGTAAGCCATGCAGAAGTAGCATCAGAGCACTGAATCCGCTCTACGCTTATATGCAACTGCACTTAACACGGCGTATCCTTACATAAATTATATATGCATTAAATATTCTGTGCACAATATATTCAGATCTGCCGTTAAGAAACTAACGCCCGTGAGAATCAGAACCGCTTTGGCCTACCGAGAGCAAATTTTTAGACCAATGTTTAGGGGGATCGACAGGTTGGTTGGCTCTTGGTTAATTGTCTTGCAAAGCCTAAAACTATGTAGCCGTGACAGATGTCATCATCGTATCGCCATATAGATGTCAAGCAGGCCGACTACATACGCCATCGTATTCTTTTAATTAAGGCTGTCAACATGGACCGTAGCGTACATGTTGCTGAGAAGTTGTCGTCTGGTTGGCTCGTACGTCGTCTTTCAACCTTCGTGAATAACGACGACGATTTGCGACCCGCTATTGCACACGCTAACTAAGCGAAACCGACGAGTTAGGACATTGGCCTCTGGTCCTTGACTCTTGTTTGTCGCGGAGTAGTAATGCTGAAAATAACCTCGTTTTGTGGTGTGCCCAATTAAACAATTGAGAAGACAACTAAACAACAAACGTTCTTCTGTTGTTTAGTAAAATATGACTGACCAACAAGGATATAGGTAATGTTACAGTGAGCAACAAAATGGCTTGTCAAAAACACTCTTTCTACAAGCGTACTCGGGTGTCATTTGGGTGTATAAATAATTGCTGAGCCCATAACTCACATGAAACGCCCAAATGCTTACCGAAAACAAATACGATTATCATAAACTTTATCTAAAGGTACTTACTTCTATGCCGTTTATGACATCGAAATGCTCGAACTATTGAACAAATACTTTTTGCCAGCTTTTACCAATTCATATAAACGGAAGTTGTTACGGTTTAATTGCCACAATTCGAAGTGTTAAGAAACAGTAAACTGTGAGCAGTAGACGTTATTTTACACGACATACAAATTATGTTATTACAAATTATTATTACATATGCTTTATATATAGATATAAAGCACAGCCTAAGGTCATCAGCTACTGACACCCCCCGAACGATCACTACCTTACATTTATTCCGCTTTTCAGTATATATGTACGCATCTTTGAAAAAAAATACCCCGGCATGTTATTTGCATGCCGTGGGTATAATGTCGAAGTATGTTTGATCTGCATGCGCCGCCATCGAACGACTAGACGCCCTACGCCCACGCAAAAGGATTCGAAAGTTCGATTTTTTTTTAACAGTTTGGTCCTCTGATATCTCTCAGCAACAAGATGTCCCGGGTTAAAGCCACGGCTAGTCTTCAAGAGTACTGAACTGTGTAAGCCATACGTGGCAGGAAAACGTGTTGCTTTTCTGCTCTGAATCGAACACGGTTTCTTGTTGCGTGCTTTTATATCCCGTGTATTAAGTTAAGAGAAACTTCTAAATAGGCCAACGTTCTTTTCCAGAGTTCTCATTTGCGTTGTGCTCCCAAATGGAGGCGATTTGGGTGGTCGGGCGTTGCTCTTGTGTACGAGGAGCTCTTTTGTACAATCTTTTCGGCAGCATATCGCCGTGCGCGTCCAACAGAAAGCTACTTTTTGCATCCATCTTAAAAAAGCTCCCAGTGAGGGCACAAAACATCTAAGCCAAAAACCCTTTTGGGCAGTAGAATGTGCAAAACCGACTGCTTGATGGGCGCACTGAATATGTTTGAGCGCAATGATTGTACGGAAGAGGCTCAGGCTAGACACAGAATGGGACACCGCCAATCACTTTGCTGTATAACTATAAGGTCTGGTTTTCCTCTAAAAATGCAAATTTCTTTGGGTTGTAGTGGTAGTCTTCGACGACACCGATGCGCGGATCAATGGCAAGTGTTTGCGGAAGCCGGCGCTAAAGGCGTTGTGCTAACTTTTACTCAGCACTTCTCTAAGTCTGTGTGTATGTAAATGTGGATTTCAGCATGTATGTAGAGGACAGAGATGCGGTTGATCTGGGTCATGTTACGATGACGTAGCGAATCTCTTCCTCCACTTCAACTTCCGCCCTAGAAGTTGCATATACTCAGTTTAGTGATACTGACGTAAAAAGGTTTCTCGCTAGGATGCCGATCGATACTCTATATGTGTATATATATACCAAAAAAAGATACTAGAAAAGTAGCATCTGCGACTGTATGCATACGACATTCGACTAAACAAGCCGCTTTGTCAGGTTCTACCACAAGCACAGAACTACTGCCTTCGCTAAAGGCTGGTACGCATGGGTCTGTCTAACAAGGGAAGCGGCAGCAGTAGCCACCGAACAATGGAGACGGAGTGCCCTCGTACACTAGGGGAAAAACATAAATCGCTATTTTCACTATCTCTCCATAAAGCAATCAGTTTCAAAGCCGCCATAACAAAGCTGCAGGCCACAAATCCTACGCATGTTTTCTTCAGTGGAAAATCGAGTTGCTCGCATAGGCGTTACAGCAGCCGCCGCCGCCGCCGCCATTTCCATCGCTGTTGGTACGGCTGCTCAGATTCGTTGTTGTCTGGCGTTCACAAGGGAGCGTGTGAGTCGGTACATGTTAGCGGGTTCCTCCAGGGCGTCTGCATATACATTGTTCCTATAGCCGCATTACTGCTACAGATACACGCATGCTAGTGGAAATAGAACCGGTCCGCATTCTTTTTAGTGCTGCGTCCTCGATCCGTTTGCTCGTCTTCGCAACCAGCTTTGCCACCGCCTGGCCCCTTAGCACCAGCTACCTACAATGCGAAGCGCTTCAGAGCCAAACAAAAGACGCATAACGGGCCCACCTCTTGAAAGTACGGTACTAAAAGTTGATGTGCGGGTACATGGGCGGACAGACTCACCACACATCGTCAGTAAATTGTACGGATTTTCATAGCTCTTCCTTGTCAGTAATATTCGTTATCTGCGATGCATTGCTATCATTTGAAAGCTGAATAAAAGTTGGCATGGCACAATGAAAGTTTTGTTCGCGTTTTATGCCACGCTCGTCCGCCTGCCATTAGCAATCATGACATAACGTGTATCGAAGAAAAATTAAACTTTTTTTTTTCGAGATCCTGGCTTTTCGCGTTCAGTTGCTAGATAGAGTCCTAGCGATAGAGTTTCCGATGTGTCTGATCTACAATGAAAGGCTGAATTTGTTGATCTAGTATGGTTACTTTGGCTTAATCTGCGTTTTTGTCTGTCTCGTTAGTAAAACAGCCGAAAATTGTGACAATCAAAACTGCTCAGAGTTTATGTGAACTTTTCGTGTTACTATAGTCTTGCTATTGGCTATCTCCTTCCCCGTACGGTGTTGCGATATTTTGATAAAACTCAAGAAAATTCAAATTTTCGACCAATATTGCAGCTGCTTGTTGCATCCTCTCTTGTTTTTTCAGATTCTTGTAGTGGACCATCATTTTGTTAAATAACTATTGCCAACTAATTCCTGTCAACTTCTTCGACAGCACCGTGCTTCATCGTTACAAGTAAGGCAAACAGCCTGAGGTTCTCGGACCCTGTATGTCCAGCTTACATCAGTATATTGCATAATCCTTCTTTCCGGCTATTCCCACAGATATTATCGTTGGGCGATCTGGTTCCCACCACCACTAGCGCCACTATCAACAACCACAACTTGCTGCATCCCTCCTGCTTTGTTCATGGCCACGTAACGTGTCATTTGCGTGCAGACCTTTGTTTTAAAGTAGAAACCCGTGCAGATAGGTACTCCTTTATCTGATGAACGGCTACTGCCCGTGAGCCTAATGCATCGCGAGTGCCGCTTATCATATGGCAAGCATTGGTAGGCCGTCACGCATTTCTTTCAAATTCCGCACACACTCCGCTATGGGTTCGTACATCTGCAGGGCCAGCTTTCATATACACTTTTTAGATCCCGATGCCCCTATACGCTGAGACGCTGTGGCTAATGTTTTCTGTGCAGGGAGCTCGATGTGCGTCTGCCGATCACCGATCCGTTTGGTTAGTTTACCCTATTTGCCAGGTTTCTATTCGATGGCCTGATCCACCTATTTCACTGTAGATTCTGAACCATGCTATCGCTTCTATGCTACTCACAGCCGTCCCCAGTCCGTAAAGCAGGTAGGCACGTTATGCAAATAGTGTTCAAGCGTTTATGCTTTCATCTTACGTATCAGACAGCACTTTTCACGGCCTATTTCCAGATCCCCAGAGCTATTTCGAGACAGCAACGTTGAAATCAGTTCACGCTATACATGCATCGTGACATTTTTGTCTTTTATGGATTCCGCGCGATAATACTAGCGTTGCGCATATATTATTTGGTAGGAAAAGGAAGAAAGCTGCAGGAAATGATAAGGCATGCTGATACGTGTTCTAGTGATCAGAGTAGTCTTCAGTTTATCTTCACAGCATTATTACAATTGCTTTATAGAAGCTTGTTCCCTGCCTTGTTCTACCTATAATCAACACGGAGCCATAACATTATCTAGTTGTACAGAACACAAACGCAAATCATTTCTCCTGAATCAGTTTCCTTCGAGGGGACTGTATAGTGAATATTATATTTTTATACAAAGCGTTGCAGATTAGTTTTTTTGTGCAAGATGTACGTACATATGTGTTCCATACTAATGTGTGATTTAATCCGTAGAATCTGTTTTCCTCGCTTTTCCATAGCAGGCGTTGTTATTTTTTCGGTCGCCTATTTTCTGTCCTGTACTCGTTTCCGTCCAAGTCCGCAGTGGAAACTTGGCTTAACTGACGTTGCAACTGAGAGGTTACTGCTGTTGCTTTCGGAAGAGGGCGGAGCGTAGGGAGGGCTTTGGTCGCATCCGGTAGCTCTAAAGGGATCAAAACTCCGCATGCTGCTTCCAGTTCTCCAATGTTGTGATGCAAGCGCAGCAGGAAATATAGCAACACCCAGCCTTCGGCCAGCGCCTGTAGCCGTCCTGCCAGTCAACCGGCCAACTAATTAACTAAGAGAGGAAAGTGCTAACTCTATGAGAAGGACAGCTACAGTTATGTGACCATGGGAACAAAAACATAACACACAAAGCACAGGCATCGGGAAATAGGACGGCGGGAACGGAAACACGCCTAGCAGAAAAGGGGTTCCTAGCGGGGACCTAAAAAACACACTAGCGCGGGGACTCGATAGCAAGTATCGCTCAACACTTGTAGCTGGAATTACGTATAACAAGCCAAGCTAGTTAGAGCGGACTACAGTTGTGCTAAAGACCCTGATGAAAGCCGTCACCAAGCTTTCTGAAATAACCAGAAAATGCTTTGCTTGTCCGTGTGTGTTCAGCAGGATACGGCTAGATTCTGCACACTTAGCCACAGGCCCTCATCGGTACAAACAACGCTCAAACGCTTTTTCACACAGTAGTGACTAACTCGCGCGATTCAGATATTTGTCCAGCCCTTGCACTGCTCTTGTTTGCAATTCACGCGCAGTCAGATTAGTCTTTTGCGGCAGAGAGAAGCGTTTGTACCGGCTGACGCAAATGGCGACGCGCGCGTTAAAAGTCAGCAGTGATCGGTATTTCGAAAGGTGCAAAGTATGACAATGTTTCTCGTGCCGTCGTTACCGCAGCCGTCACCGAAAGTCGCTGCTACAAACACAGCTGCGGCTGCTATCACCTCTAGAGAACGCCAACGTTACAACTCTATAGCGATATGGTGCAAGAAAATGGATATAGCGTCCAGACGAACAGAAAAAAGACTGGAAGAAAGCACAGATACTGCGGTGTAGGAACTAGGAAAATTGTTTCTATGTCCTGTTGCTCTAACTTCGTCGTCTGTCATCGTTGTCGCCCTACTAACTCTCTACAAGAGAAGACCACCATTGCGCTGCTGCATCAAAATGCGTGATAGCTGTTTTCTTTTCCATTGTCCCCCCATCCCAACGCTCTATTTCGATGTGTGATACACTGGCAGGCCGACAAAGAGACTTATTTCATGGTAAGCAGCGTAGTTGTTGGGAAACCCACTACCGATGGCGGCTCGCTATGATGTTTTTTTGCGTCTTCAGGGACTGCAATGGCCGTAGCCTAGCCAAGATCCTCGGCTGCTGCCGCTGCCATTTTTCCAACTGTTGCCAGACAATCCGCTGTTAACTCCTGCATCAGTCATCGTCGGCAGCAGTAAGAAATCATCAGCGTCTGAGCGAACGAGATAGATTTTTTTTGGCCATTTGCCTATGACTCTTTTATTTTATCTTTCTGTTTCTCCAACTCACTCAGACCAACACGCATATGCCGCCGCACCCATTACAAACACTGCCAATGTTGGGATACTTCGTCTGCAGCTGTTGCCGCTATACTCTTATTGAGCCCCTGTTCGCCAGGCGTAACCGTGAACAACCATCCTTTCCAGATAGTCTTGGATGTTTTTCGTCCAATAGAAAGATTCGTTCTTTCTTTTTGGACCAAACTTTATTTTTGTCCCCTGCACGCTTCGTTGCCTGCTTCTCGGAAGCGCAGGACCGCTCTCAGTTCTTGTCTTCGCCTTCGAAAAGTGTTGGATTTTTGCCATCATCAGCAATGGGTAAGAGCCGTATGTTATTGACGGCTGAAATTCGATATAGCTCCTATTCAGTAGTTTATTCCATATTATTATGTTTTCCTTTAATACTCAACTGGCATCGCAAGACTCACTTGGGATGAATGCGACTGGATGCGGAAGGGTATCTTTTTTTGTAAGAAAAACAAAAATTTGAACAACTAAATACAAGTGAAAATTATCCAAGCGAGTAGTTGTTTGTTACAATGGAACAATGACTGATACTCCTTGTTTTTATCTAGTTCGCCATTCCGTGGCTTTCCAGCGACTTGTTTATGTCCACATGAAAACATACTGCTGGTGCTGGACAGTCCATATAGCATAGCATAGCAATGAAAATCATCAAAGGTGTAGCGTGTTCAGCGTTGTCTTCAGGAAGAGCTTTGTCTTGCTTCTCTCTGCATCGTGTTGCTCCTGTCTCTCCCTGGCTTATTTTTTGCCAAGTTTCTGCAGTCAATCGCCGCAGGTCGCCACAATTGAACATACCAAAAATCCAGACCCGGTGTCGATTGTAGGTCTGTGGGGCCCACGCCATCCGGTCAGCTTTGACTCACGCCTCTGAGATCATCTAAACCTATTAACAGACTAAGGGGTTAGTCTACAGAGTTTAGATCTTCGTGAAAAGAGTGTGCATGTCTCTAAGTAAACGCGCGAATAGGTCGGCCAATTTTCTACGGCCGGATTGATAGCAACTGCGCGACAAAATCAACAAACGGATTTTGTTAGATTAAGAAAGCAGCAGCAACAGTAACAAAACGAGAAGGAAGCGAACACGGCGAGGGAGACGTCGAAGAACGAGGCAGAAGGAACTGCGCTGAAAAATAAGATAGCCAGTTGCGGACTAGTAGGGAATGTTAGTCGAGAGCAAAATACAAGGTAGCTGGCAACAGGAGAGGAGACGACCCGAGGAGCAACGCCGGCTGATTCCCTGAGCCAAGGACAGGGGCAAAGACGTGACAACAAACTTCCGAGGCTCAAACGGACGAGAGCTTGTAAAAGTAAAAGGTGAGAAGCTACCCGCGCCCTTTTCTCTTGTTCTTCTAGAAGGACGGCCCGACGAAAAGCCTGTTGCAGACGAGAAGACCAACAAACAACTTTTTCTTATGTAGCTCCGTCGATAAAATGAAAAAGTGACGGTGGCAGTAAAGTAACGCATCACTTTGGCTGTTGTCAACGCTGCCGTTGGCTCGTTTACACCTTCACACTTGTGTCAAATGTTCCGTCCTAAAATTTCCCGCTGCTGGGACTCCATCTAGGCCTACACGAGCCTCACATTCGTCGATCATAAGAACCAACAGAGATGTTCACAGCAAACTTTTCAACGACAGCGAAGGCACCGAGATCAACAAGGATTTGCGGCATCGACTAGATCAGTCAGACATCAGGTGAAAGCTTCTTTACATAGGAAACGGCGCCGCGTATAATGTATTCTTTGAATGATTTATAATGGCTTTTTCCAAGCATCTTTAGTTCAGTTTCCCAAAATCTGCTCTATCTGACGTATAGAGTCCTCGGTTTGAAAACTGCAGGCAAGCGAAATAGTCAGAAAAAGGCTCATGAAAGCCTCTCTTGAACAGTTCATGTTGTAGCGGTACTTTTTGTAGTACGTATAGGTAATAGTAATAGATTGAAAAGTGGTCGACTATTTGGATTTGTAATTTAGTGAACAATTGACGTTCGGGAGCTAGGCCTCTCTTGTATTTACGTGTCTTATACACGATGGGGGGTCGAAATCCACCTGAATAGGTATGTTTTCACCGATCAAATTGTCGACTGTTTGTTCTGTATATATATAGATAATCGTCTTAAGTAATACACATAAGCGGTATAGATGCGGACCACGACGAAAAAATACAAAATCTCTTATAGTAAGGACCTTTTTAAAATACAGCTAATGACTCTTCAATCCATTCTGTTGCTTATAGAGTTCGGTCGTTGTTCTAAGAAATGCTGTCTCAGACTAAGAATTTTCGGTTAAGTAAAAATCTAAATAGTAGAGTAAACCTAATACTCTGGCCTGACTGTCTCGTCCAGTTGCTTACGATCTAAACACAGACCCATTTAAGCCCTGTAACCTTGGCATAAATAGTGGGCGTCGTGTCTGTCTCTCCTCAATTCAACATCGCTCACTTCACGCTTTCTTCCGCAATGCCTGTTTCTTATAGGCCACACTATTTGCAACTGTCCGCGCTGTTCGAAATATCAAGGAAAAATGTACGGGTCCAGTCTGAAGCCAGTGTAGCTGTTCAAAGTTGACTTAATTACAACAGCAGACGGTCCGCCACGCCGTCGACTAGAAGTAGTTGACATACTTCGGTGTACACAAGAGGGGAGTACCCCCTTCTAGACCTTTCTCCTCTACAGAACAGACGAACGGACATAGGAGCGTTTTGAAACTAAAGGTAGATTCGTTGTTTCCCGATATAGAAACATCTCTGCGATTTGCGATTGCGGGCTGGTTCCACTAAGTTCATCTCATATGACGTTGAGCCATATCTGGCAAATCTAGGCGAGGGTGGGAAAACTCAGAAAGCCCTCTCCTCACACCCGTCCCACACAATCCGTGGTTTTTATCCCTTTACTTTTCCCTCTGCCTGTCGATCTGTGCCCACTATTGAGCTTTGTTAGCTGCTCCAATTTTTGGGTTCCCCTCGAGGTGTCGGCAGGCACTGGTGAACATCTACAAAAACCGATGGCCATTGGTGAGCTCGCTGCAGCCGGTCAAGTAAAAAGGTGAACCCACGCTCACTTAGTTTCCCGTGAGCTTCATTAGTTGCAGCTCTGTCGACATTTTCTTTGATGACGTCCCTGAATCGCCACCTACCTGTAGATCTAGCCAATAAATATCTTGAGACCGGGCATCAGACACAGTTGCACCCTTGACAGCGAGCATTTTTGTGCAGTTGTAACTTGCCAAGTGTACCCTTATATAAGGTGAAGAATTAAGGGCGGCCATCTATATCCAGGTAATTTCATTACATATAATGGGTTCGAAGGGTGTAGAGCCTAAATTAAACAAGTTATAAAAAGACCGCAGACGTAGACGCGTACTTTTTTTAAGAAAGCCCCTGTATTTAAATAGGCTATATGTTATTTTTTACCCGAACTGTCTCTTACATTTAACAAACAATTCAGCCTTCTTGACCATCTGGTCGCATTTATTGTGAACCTTCGTTTTCTTTATCGCATACTTCGGTCCACTTGTTTTTCCGTAGTACCATCCCAGCTAAGGACTCCGTCTTATCGCTAAACACAGCCATCGCACACTTAACGTCCATAGGCCAACAAAGTTATCAAAGTCACCATGGAGACAAACATTATCGATATCCGTATGCTGTCAAACAGAATCCGCCTGTATTGTGCCGGGCGTACTTTGATCGCCTGACTTCGATCGCGGATCCATTAACGACTTATTTCTTTCCTCATCCACCTCCCTTGGCAACGCACCGTGCTTAGTTGCTGTTATGATTAATATTGCTGATATAGGGGTTATAGCTGGTTCGGGAATTTTGTTACAACTGCGTTTTCCTACTTATTTTCGCTGGGTTTTCTCAGTCTATTTCTTTCTGAGTAGCCACCGACTGGGGTTTGTTGCTGCCGCTTACATAGTGGCCATTGTTATTTTGCCATCAGTGACGCGAATTTGATTTAATCCCCTCTGGCTAATTTTCCCTTCCAGCTGTTCCTCAATGAGACGAGTACGTTGGCTCAGTATTAACACACCAAACCTACTGCCTTCTAATCCTAGACCTGTTCAACCGCTAGGCCTCTAGACTAGATTCGAATTTAAAATGGTACAGAAAAAACCGTTACTCCTACGATTCGCCACGAAAGACTACATCCATCCGTTCTACAATATTCAACTAACCCGTATAATCTTAATAAACAGTCTAATGGGTTTATCTCACACGGTATGTTGTGCACAATTTGCGGAATAGCCGGGCTTTGGTAAAGGCAGCTCGCTGAAATTCGCAAAACCAATACTACATCAAGAGTTCCTGAATAGTATATGAAAATAATTTTATAGAAAGTATATAAAATGGTTATATTATATGCGGGTGGTTGTATATATCTTTAGTAACAGTTGAATAGGTGATATCGTTATCAACCATAACCAAACTATATATATGCAATAGATTTTTTTTTTTCAATACTAATTTTTCACCCCGGCAAAAGAATCACCAAGTATCTATACGAAAATAGCGAACGCTAAAATCTAAGATTTTAGCGTTAGTCTGTCAGGAAGTATTAGCCTGCATAGTTTCGTTTTAATTTGATGTAGGATCTCCTCATGCCTAGAGACAAGCTGTAGTGCTACAAATAATTTCGAAAAACTCGAAGCTGCTTCTAATGTGGTCTGGCGATACTCGCTAAAAACTCGCAAAGTAAATAACAATTATAAGCAGAAGTGTTGCGCCTTATATTTTTAAAACAACACTTCGACCTGATGAAGTTGTAATATTCCGTCTTGCAGGCAAGTCCTAGATTAGGAGAGACAGAAAACCTTTATTTAAAATAATAAGATGGTACCAGATGGACTTGCTATAAGAAACGAGTAGGAAAACGTTGCTGGTGATAGAAAATGGAGCATAACACTCTCGAGAGGGCAGCTGAAGCACGCGTTTAAGTTCCCTTTTCTTCAGCCGGATTTAAATAGGGCAATTCAATTTAAAATACTCGGAATTATTCACTTTTTTGAGGCGAGAAGCACGTGCGATATCAGGAGACAGCTGTCGGATTCCGGTATTTCCCTAACTCCTGTCCATGTTTATTTTCGTTTGACAATGTACGAATCTTCACATAACTCAACACCATTAAGAACTGCTAAGCAGTGGACGGATGTAGTGGTAAAAAAAATTAATAACTATAACCATATTGTTATGGATATAGAGTGAATTATTAAAAAGACGAACCGAATCAGAGTCGGGCGCGAAGTCTCTAGTGTAAAAACAACTCAAGTTGACTAACGTATTATCAGAATGTTTGCACATTTACAGATGTTTAGTGTGTCGTTGATGAATGCTGAGGATAACAGAAGGTGGACAAAGCTCCCCTGGGGCGTACCATTCATAACACGTCTTAAATCCGATCAAAATCCCTTAATACCGTTAACGGTTATTTAGGAAGGAAAATAGCTGATCGCAAGCGAGATCGGAGACTTCATACATAGGCAGTTCTCTATAAGGGACTGGGACAAACCAGACACAAGACCTTGAAGACCTAATCTTTTAGAGTAACGGGAGACCACAGGGTCAACAAATACTACTGCTTAGGGATTTTAAATTTAAAATACCCTGACTTAACTCGGAAAACTTCTAGTAAATGAGGAAATCATTGAGATATACTTTGTCATGAAAATACTCTTTGTTTTCTCAAAATAAGGTTTGTCCAAAAAATAGAAACAACTCGTTCGTCGACCTAAACTCCGTTGCCGCTTTGTAATTCACCAGCAACTAACGCGGCCAATTGCGTTATACCGTGAGGTATACTCCAACCACACGTTCCCAATTTTGCGCTAGCTTTACATTTCTATTTCGGAAACCACTATTTTTTACGCTAAATATACGGTTCCTCCAACCTATTTACTAACGGATTGTAGAATCTACCATATTATCCACGACGCTCACCTTTCATCCTAGTAGTTCCTGGTGCCGCTCACTTACAAATACATGAGGACGTGACATCGCTAAAGGTACTCATCTGGTTTAACAACACTCGTGTCCGCCGAGAGTTTACAGTTAAGCAAGCCAAGGCCAGAACGTTGAAACAACTAATCTCCATCACACTGAATTACGTCAGCGCTGGTCTCTTTTTACCTAGGTTCGAAGACAGACCTAAATCCTAAGAACTCTATTTATAACGAAACATCGCTTTGACTGCTGCTACTGCCGGAACACGTGTTACACCTCCACCATACAGTGTATATACTATCGCGGGATTGTTATCTTGCCATGTGTTTGCACCAGCAACCGTTACTCTATGGATTTTTCCATATTTTATGACATTGTACGAGTGACAGATAATTTAAAGGGAGGCATGGCGAAGAAGCCCGTACGGTATCGTTGTTCCGGGAGCCGCTTCTTTCTCAAGCTTACCCGGTAGGCTCTTATTTAGTAACCTCTACCGATTTACTTGAATATTTTTATTGAAAAAATGCAACATCTAGTAACATGATCGTGTGCAAACTTTATGGTCAATAGACAATAACTAGTCTAACAGAGTGGCCAAAGCTGGTAAACTTTTGTTTCGTACGGTCCAACTACTTCTGCAGGAACTGAGCGGCGAGATGGAGTGCTAGATCTTAGAGACAATAGGTCCAGTATGTTTAGCTTCTGTGATCCTGCAGTGGTAACGTACTTCTATATTTTGAACTTACATACTACTTAGATACGTTTGAAATCGTTATCTATTAACCAATCCAGACGCTACAGCAGCCGCAAGAATCGCTGGTACCAAGCTGTGCGATATCGGCAACTAGACATTAGGTCATATAGAATTTTATCGCAAGCATGTTTTCTGTGTGGGGAAAAGGTGCCGGCAAAAGGGACAAAAGTTAAATTAGGAGCAGTTAGACTCCAAAGGCAGCGGCTTTTATGGAAACGTGCGTGTTTCAAGATAACCCCGAACTCACAGCAATATATTATATAGATAATGCAAATCTATTTGTGTACGTGTGCTACGAGAGTCAAAACGTACATATATTTGCTGTCTAAAAATGTATTATCAAAAAATAATTACATCGATTGTAATACACACGCCTTCCATTATCGTCCATCTATCATGATACTGATCTCGAAATACACATTAATCCTGGTCTTCATGTGGTCCGAACACATATGGTAGCTCAGTCCAGTCAAACAACTGCCCACACACGTTGACCTTTCGGTAAAGTGCCTTAATCGAAAGGGACACCCTAGACTAAAGCAGGAAAGACCTTCCCGTTTAAAATCAACTCAAAGACGTGTTAAGTCGTAAGATGTAAGAGTTATTGTTAGATTAGAGCTGTTAAAAGATTGTCGGTATTGAGATCATAGGAAAAACTGTAAGCATACAACAAGAAATGGACGAGGCCGTTAGTTGTAAGAATATAGATTTTTTTTTTGTAACCTCTACGCAATGTTGTCGATATATAGTGAATCCTTAGCTGTTTTTGACAGTGAGCTGCCGAGGCTATACCAGTACAATTTTATTATTTATACTTGCCAATCTATGAACATCTCATGAAGAGCTCTATGCTATAGATTACCCTATATATCATTCGAATTATTTTAGTAATGATAGTTCTATACTAATCAATAAATTATGTTTGAAAATAACTCCAGCAATTTATAAGAAAGCAATCAAGATTCCGGGCACAAAATACAAAATTAATATCAGCAATAAACGGAAGACAAAGATCATCGGATCTGTCCGAATAACGTGCTGGAATATATGCTCAATTTAAATCAGGCTTAACTATATTAAACAGCAGACAACTGAAAAAACTGAGAACTGAAGTCAGATGTTTAACAGAAGCCAGTTCTGTGCTCAGGTGTTCGCCGTCAGATATATTGAGCTTTATTCTAGAACGGCATGAATTAAGCTGCAGGAAGTCTTTGGTGGCAGTCCTCTACTGGACCTTTAATTTGTTGATTAGATCGAACGAAATGAGGTCAACGTGTAGATTGGCGCTACTTTGAAAATTAAATAGATTGATTAATAGAGGAAAATTTGGAATTTCATAGGAAGGCTGTACACGTCAAAGCTCATTTGTAGCCCTACTCGTTAACAATCGATCCAAGATTCTCCAGGATCTTATCATTCGTACCGCCAAGAAGGTGTTGAAATTCGCACCTATCTGAAGTATTTACTGAAAATGCCATATTCCAACAATTGAGTTTTCGTGTCTGTTTTAGACTGACTTCAATATAATTATAGTTATTTCTCATGTAGGGATATTTATTAAATATTGTGTACTCTTGGGCCTAATACTACACAGTTTTATTAACATTACGAAGAAACAACTATTGTCTTTCCCATAAATAATAGATTAAGACACCGCTTTTGCCCAACCACAGTTAGCAAACGTGATTATAGCAATAGTCACAACCCTATGACGAGGATGGAAACTCGGATTCGATCAAATGGCGTTTGGAAGCAAAACGCCGACGGTCTACATGCTCTGCTGGGCAAGGGGGTCGGAGGCAACATCCATCTACGTCGCCTTTATTGTCACTGTCGCCGCCCCCAAAAAGAAATGGCCCTGGAGCTCTGGACAGTTGACCTGCTGTTTTTTACTAAGGTTAAGGAACACAGATACCACAAGTCTACATCTCACATTCTTGGCCTGTTGAGTTCCTACATGTCATCAAAGTAGGTCTTTAGATACTTTAGAGGATGGTATCTTCATCCTCTTCGAGTGTAGCACGAAAGATTCCCTCGCAGCGCAGACTGTACCCACCACTACCAGTTAGGTAGACCTGCATCGTACACACGCTGCGTACTTCACCACTTGGCAACACTATATAGGTTTTAGATGCGATGGCCCCATTCACAGCTCCCACGAATGTACTTCATATATCCTAAGTATTTCTCTCACAACGCGACCTTAACACATACTGAAAGTTAGTAGCGTCAAGTCGTGGACGGAGTACCTTTGTTGATACAATTAATAAAGGCAGGTGTACTAATTAGTGAATTCAGCTTCTTGGTTTGGTGTTTCGCTGTTGGTGTCGGTGATGTCCTCGATCACCTTTTACGTGTTCAGTAAGAAAAGCCGGATATCTGTAGCACACCGATTAATGCTGGCTAGTTGTTCTATAATCTGGTTTCTCCCTGTCGTATAATGGGTGTTCAAGCGCTATAGCCCACAAGATTCCTAGCTTTCTAGGAGTTAGGTTACGTCCTTTATCTATCCTATTTTTCCGTATAATTTCAAGCTTTCTCTTTGCCTCAAAGAAGCCAATACGCTAGAATACTAGGTTCAGTTTGTCGGAGTGGCGCACGCAATCCCAGTCACACCCAGTTAACCAGTGCCAGCAGGAAACAGGCTATTGTCTATTAGCTTTTATGCGTTAACGGCCATAGTGTGCATCTCCTGTGTCCACTCGAGGAGGATCGTCAAAACGACCTGGCTGACTAGATTGGAAAATGCGGCTCCTTTCTCTGAAATTTTTCCACGATTGCTACTGTCACTTCAGGGTGTTGGAAGGCTTTCTACAGCTATAGCTAAAACATAAGTAATCGTATTAGTACAAACAGCTCCGGCAGCTTGGTTAGGGTTCTTCCAGAAAGAAGAAAAGCAGATTTAAGTGAGAACCAGAAAAAGAGGTGAAAGACAGACCGACGTCGAGGCTCCCTCAAGAAGCTGAAAGGGAATAGTTTTGTTGGCCACTTGGTCGTTTGCTAACTTGTTTACATTGTTAGCTAGCTCGTGGCGGAGGTGCATTTAGGTAGTGAGAAGCAACGGTACTCACAGGCGGTGCCTGTTGCGCTCTGCTTTTTTTGAAGAGAGATCTCTCGTTAAGTATTTATTAAGCGAAAGAAAGGAGAAACTTTATAGGGTTAAAAACGACTGCGCGGTTTGTCTTGATGAGGAGCTACATTAAAAGGGGGATGAAAGCATTGCCGCCGACGCCGTTACTAAAATGCATCGGACGACCATGAAGAAAGCTAAAATTATGCAAATACATTCATCTAGGAGTTTATAGACCACACTACATGCATACATTCGTATACTTATAAGGTTACAAACAAATACAGACGCAGTTATATTATGCACAGGCAGGAAGGCACGCACACAGCGGAATGCTATACACAGACAGATGGCAGAGACAAGGCCGAAAGCAGGCAACAGACCACCATGCCATCGGCAGTGTCGCAGCAGAATGTGACGCTGATGCAGAGTCGGCCGTCTGTACTGGTGAAAAATTGCCATGTATACGACTATAGACAAAAGTATGCATATGGAATCTGACACAAGGTCACACGATGAGTGAAACATATTAACACCTAAATAATTCATAGGAAATTAATTATATAATAGCTAAGACAATTTTTATCTTTTCCGTCTATCTTATCTATTTTAGCGATCCTGCATTTGCACTTAAGTTTATAATGCACACTCACAGAGATGGGCTGGCTTACGAATGAAAAAGCTGTACAGGCCACAACAAGGTAAAGCGGACGGCCAAAATCGGTGGGCCAATAAAAAAACGGGTATAAGATTTAAACAGATAATTGCGACATAGATAATAATTGCCGTAGGACTACGCGCAGAATTTACCACTGGACATTACACACATAGGATGTCAGGAAAAACACACGGAGGCAAGTTGTCTAAAAGTTTAAATAGCAGAGACAGGTTATGACAACATGTACCACGTAATAGTCGAAGGCTACGACAGATCCCTCACACTGTTCAAATCCGTATCATAGCTTTATGGCAGGTTTATCTTCTTCACGGAACAACAATGATTGGATTATGATCGTTTGCTTGTAATGTACTCATGTTGCCGGCCTTAACGCCAGGGACTGTCCGGAGAAATAGTGCCCCCTAGGGCATTCGCCATAGTTGTTGAGAAGAGAGCTTCCGACACAGTCATGTTATATGGGAAAGACAAGTAAAGGCTAAGGAATGACAGTACAATGGAGCAAGTCGGTAACAGGGGTGGCTTGGGACAGCTCAGGGTGCACCATTATAAGTTTGCTCATTAGTCACGAGCATGCTGCCTCATACGAACTAGCAAAACCCCAAACTTCCGAAAGTGCTAGAAGTAACCCGGCATACCGCTGCCCTCTGAGGCGAGGATTTTCCTGCACAGGCAGTACGCTGAGCGCATTAACGGTGAAAGGTCCTAGCAGACTGCTTGCGCCTCCGCTACTGTTGCCACTCGGGCAGCAGCGCTTCAGCGCCGCCAAGTCGGATCGGTGAGCGGGGGGCGCCGTCAAAGTGAATGGGCGCAAAGGGACAGCGACGATCACTCGTCCAACCAACGACCGACACAGAAAGACTCGAGAGGTGCCTCAATCCTAGGTAATGCACGAGTGAACCGTGGCTTTTATAGGGAAAGTACATAACTACGAAGCAGGGAACGGAAAAGGCAATGTAGCAGTCCCATAGGACGCGGCATCGAGGAAGAGGGAAAGCCAGAACCGACGCTGCCGCTTGACCCATTCCTGGTTTGGCCTCCCTGTCCGTTCTCTGAGTAAAAGCCGCTTCTGTCAACGTTCAGCACCATCGTCACAGCCATCTGTCTACACCTTCATCAGCGTACGGTTTCAGCGGGAAAGTAGCACGCACATACTTACGACATTGGCCTAGTGCTTCATACCAAAGTACGGATCTGGCACAATGGTGGCGTACAGAGACAGCACTACTCGACAATTGTCAGAAGCAGCCTATCCGTTGAAAGTTGACCAGCGAAACTACGAAACAAAAACAATGAATAGCTTCAATAGTCAGGTAAGCAACGAATTAGAATGGCGACGTAGGGAAATCAAATAGTTTGGAATCAATTGGAAAAATCATGCGAACTGGTATTGCTTTAGTCAAGCATTGTTGGGGGGCTTTTTCCAGTATGAAATTGAGCTCGTTATGAACTCAAAATATTTCTATCCATAATGAACATGGCTTGACAAGATTATCAGCTATGTCACTTATCTGATTGTGAGTGAGAAAGTAACTGCGCAACAGTTCGGCTAATTGAAAGAAGAAATGTTTATTTTTCGTTTGCTTTACACGAGAAAATCCAATGCCAATGCATCGCAAGCGGTGACTATGTTACTGCCGTACTTAGATTCGTGAAACGTGCCTGCTACATTTAAGCCCGATGCAACGTAAAAAGCCATGCTGGATTTGATTTCCTAAACTGGTCCTTCCTCGTCAAGGGCAGTACTACGGGCGTAACACTAATTGCAAGGTAAAACGTAACCTAGGAATAGTCCGTTGGAAGGGGCCAACCGTTAAAACCGCCAAGCGATAAACGGGAGTATAGAAAGACGCGTTATCATTTCAGTGATTGAGCCGACCCTAATAACGACTAATTCTAAAATAATGTCTGATTACGCGTTGATGCGCTCTTCTCGTTACCGTTTTTGCTAAAGTGAAAAAAAAAATATATATATAAACATACTTTCTAGTGCAGCCTGCAACAAGCCTAGGCACATCGTCATTTTTGGACACAACAGACTGATTTCACATGGTTCTATTTGATAACTGCCATTTCCTCGTTTCTAGATCCTTAAAAAAGTCTTTGCACCTTATTACTGCGCTTCCTGTAACATTTTCACATATTCATACATATTTTCACATAAAAATTGGTAGGAGATTTTTGTTTTCGAGCGAGATTTTCATATCTTTCGTGAAGTAAGCTAACTCTCACCTTAGATACAATATTCCGGTAGCGTTAATTTTCATGCATATTCTAAGAGTACCTTGCATATGTCTAACCAATGATACACATTGATTGCAGGGATGGCTTAGACAAAAGCGTATGAAAGGGATCCATCTTAACGCAGTCAGCCGGCAGCAGGTAAGCAGCCATCAGCCCGCTCATCTCTCCTCGCCGGAACCGGAAGTTAACAACGGAGGAGGCAACGCGGGAAACTTCAACGTGCAGAGTAAAGAAAGAAGATCGTGTTTGATATCACCGAGACATCGTTGATTTTACTCCTTCTCCGTAATACTATCCTGGCTGGGTATTAATATAGAAGTGATGGTATACCGATGATGGATAAGCAATCGCCATGATATCGCTCAGAGACGCTATTCTGCACTATGAACCATTCTGTTTTATGCTTGTCGTCGACTTTGACCACGTCGCTCTAGCAAAGGGGTGACGCCGAACTTCGAGCAGTTCTTCCGCCTTGTATCTGTTAAACATCACTTATTTCTAGTCATTTAATATGAGGTGGTAATTTAACCCGTTGGAAATTTATGTTCAGTTGTTCCAGCCTAGTAATTCTATCTGCCCTTTAGTGCTATGGTAACTTTTAGTGCGGTTACGGTGAAGGCTGTAGCGGGTCAGCATGGTAGGTAACTAGGATTATAGGAAAAAAAAAGTCTATACTATAGAGGTCATGAAAAAAAAAAACGATATTTAAAATTATCCACACTTCATACTTATGTAATAATAATTTTGCTATATCGTACTCAGCTTGGCTATCTCTCCCTGGTTACGTTTCAATGTATCAGATATGCCCTAACTAACAGCGTAGGTGACAGGGTCTCCAGTAAAGCTAAGCTCTGCTTAATCGAACACGAAATCAGATTCGAAGTTCCGCCGCGACCGTTTTTGAACAGTTGTTATTTACCGTTAGTCAGTTTGCTCGTTTCCGGTTGTTTACAACCCTAGTCTAGCCAAATGCCAGTTTCGCAACTTTATTACCTGCCGAGCCTTTGTGGTATAGGCGTGATAACGTTGGTGACTAGCCTGTAGCGACGTAATTCAACCAAAATGCTAGAAAGCAACAGTGATGATTATTATAACAGCTACTGGCAGCAGCCACAACAATAGCAGAACAGGCAACTGAGTGACACATACTTTCACGTCATGATTCTCACTAAATAAACCATTAAGTTGTTCGACAAACATCAATTTCAAACTTTAGGATGACGTTAGTTTATTATGGTGCGTTATCTAGCGGTACTTTTTTTTTGTTTCTTTTGAAATCTAAAACCGTGCACCCATATAGCGTCACTGAAATTTTTAGCATACGAGTTGTAGCGAGCCGCAGAGCAAAATAAGCGGTTTAATTGTATAAGTTTTATCCTAAAACTACAGCGACGGAAGCACTTCGCCGTATAAATTTTATATTCAGAGAAAATTCCATTATGAGAAATACGTGAGCTGTTGGTTCAAGCAAGTCTGGAAAAGACATTTTGAACTCGAAAACCAGTTTCGTAGAAGATACTTTGTGGAAGTAAGGAAAGAACACTTGCGAGCTGCAGTGGCAACTGACCCGCCTCAAGGTATAAGGGTATTAGCACTTAGGTTTAATGCATATAAAAATAGTCTCTTATTCAGCTCAATCAAATTAATCAGCTGATAATATTAAACAATTGGAGGGATTGATAAGGACCGCATGATTTGGGCGAGGATCAAAAACAGACGTGGAGACAGACTCTTGCCTCTCGTTATACCAAATCGTAACTTGTGGTGGAGGATAGATTCTGCGCGACAACCGCAGACGGTTACCGTAATGGATAAGGTACGATTGCAAGCAAATGTAGAGTCGCTGTTAACAATTGGTGGAGGCGATGAAAAGCTTCGTATTAAGTAAACAGAGGTTGAACACCATCGTGCAATAGAAGTGATCGACAAGAATCAGTCCGGTAAGAACAGAGAAATTACAGTTAACAGCCTTTTTTTCAGCCGCCATTCTCTCCAGAGCTTTATTTTTTCAAATACTCGACAACATTTTAATGATATCGAAACTGGTATTCGAGACTTGAAAAAACCTCATATCCCGGGCTTTTACAGCAGCAGAATAAATGGGGTATTATCTAAATGGTCATTGGTCCGAGACAGCACTGGTACGTACCTCAAGCGAAAATGAGGAAAGCAAGTTTATGAAACAAGTTTTAAAATGTTGGAATTCACTATGTCACGTTCCACACTGAACAACTTAATAGTCACCGAAACCAGCTACGGGTGTGACCAAAATGGCAGCCAATTAGAAGATGAAACAAAGGTTTTGCAACAGGGACATACTGACACACAATAAAAAGTTTCTATCATATATAAAATAAAGCAGCTTTTAGGCTTTCTTCGCATAGTGGCCAGCTAAGTCACCGATCGTCGAAAGCATTTGGGCTAGTAATGGCGTCGAGTTGATCCACCGGGCAAAGCTGGACGGCTTTAGGCATGCCTCTTGCGCTGACGCTGTTTTCATCGACGTACTTTACGTTATTGCTAAATAGTGAAGTTGGTTAGTTATTTTTTTCCTAATGAAAATATTGTCTACCTGGTGTCATGCTATATTAGGTACGTCGAGGTATTAAACGTTTTAGCTTTATCTAGGTTGACATCCTGTTCCGTCCAGGTTAATAAGACGATAGGCTTAGCTGATTGACTTACAAATGGTTCTCAGTAGACTGCACCATGGCAGCAATATAATAGTGAGTCTAACGTCGCCTCACTTTAAGCAGATCGACATGTCCAGCCGTAGTTGACATTAATGATATCGACTTCAAGAAATCCCCCCATCCACGTTTTCTGCAGGTTCTTACGGCTAACGAAAGCCACAGTCCTTAACAGGCTCCAGAAAAAAAGTTCTTCCGATAACATGAATAGAATTTTTTCACATCTGAGATTTAATTCCACAGATTACGCTCGTGTCTTAAAAGTTTCAAGATAAATACGTACGTTCCACAATTTTGTGTTCATAAAATACAACAAAATACAATTAGCACTAAAATGAATTGCGTCTCGCTATTTCTCTTAACTTGCTCATCGATTCTTCCGTTTTTACATTTTGCATTTTTAGAAGTTGCTAGGAAAGCATTCAAGTTATCTTGCAAGCGTACATTGTATAGTAACATTTTGTAGTTTGTGACACAAATAATTTTACAGATTGACAATCTCGAGGGCCATACATTACGTTATCAATAAGCTTCTGCAGAATTCATCTCGAACCAGTTCCACTTCGAACGACCATTCATATAGCTGCAGACTATACACTTCAGTAGCATAACTGGACGGAGTCGTAGACGATCCTGATGATGGTAATTCGTTTTGGTTTTATTGATCCTTCAAGAAATTCATTAGTTTATCGACTCTGTCTACGGCAAGAAACGCTGTAAGTCTTTGCGACAAGCGTTTTTCCCTTACGCGAACTAGCTTATTTGTCGCTTGTACGAGAACACCCTAACTTGTAGAGCTAGCCTGAAAACTATAAGCATTCCTCCTCCGTCATCGTTCACTTCTTCCCGTGGGTTATTGCCCCACTTTCTCAATCTCCGCTGTGTCCATCACTCCGTCGACACATTTTCGTTCGTGTGTGCTTCTGCTAGATTTCCCCTTGCCGCGTACCAGCATAGAGCACGAGACTGTCTATCGGCGGCCCCCGGGCAAATATAGCTAGGCGTCTGTAACACTGCCAGCTGCTCCGTAAGGACGGTCGAGCGAACGGATGACAACCTCGGTAGCATGCTGGGAGAACCGATGAACTAGCGGTGGCAGAAGCGGCAGCGGCGCGCTTGGACGTGACGCGACTAAGATACTGGTAGAGCAGCCACTGGCCGGCTGGTCACCACTGCCAAAACGCTGCTTTAAACGTGGCGGACCGGCCTCGCTAGTATTATTGGAGCATGCGGAGTTTTTTGTCGGACGGCTACGTCAAGACTGCTGCCAGCTCTGTAGCTTTACGTTACTGTGTCCAGTTATGCGCACGGTAGCGGGTTCATCCAAAAACAAAGTGGGTGAGGCAATGCAAGGGGGTAGCGCGGGTGCGAGTCGCACTTGGGGGGGGGGGAGGGGCAGCGTGAAATATGAAGTCGGCTGGAGCCGGAGATGCGGCATCGTCTATTTTGCTTTCCAAAGCTTCAAACGAAAAAGCAAATATATGCTGACCGCGGGAACGGGGATAGTATGAGGATTATGGATGTATCACTGTCTTTTCGTCTGAATGGGCCCCGATTGTTGATGGTGAGACGTTTTATAGTGGCGCTTAAAAAGGATACGTTCAGGACTTTGGGGCTGTAGCTTTTTTTTTAAATATTATGATAATATTCTGATACTTGGAAATGATGCTCGATCTACAGATGAAACGCGCTAACTCGACGAAGGCTATTTCCAAATGTATGGTGCATGGGTATGTGCCGTACTCTGCTGTGTTAATGACACATAAATTATTAGCATCTGTGAAGTGCATGTTTTGGTAAGAAAAAACATGTGGATAATTTATGCACAAATGACAATATAAATTAGGGTTTTAGGTTATATGGTCCTTTCAGAGACGAACAATCCAGTGGTCGAGTCAGTTTTGAAAAACCCAGTGACTGCCTAGGGAGACCACTGCTGGGAAATGGAGTATTAAGATGAGCAGTTGGATCACGGTCAGACAGTCCTACTTGTTTTGACGGTCGAGAACTTTATGAAGCACGTTCTGGTAGTATGGACAACCGGAAGGCAAGCTCCAATACGCGACACCTTGAGTCACCGCAGCTACCCATAAGGACAATCACAAGGCTTACAGCAAAGCTGGACCTCGAGGAGTCGTTAAGGATTACACAGTAAAGCTATGAGGAAGATGCAGATCTGACGCTTCTTTCCCGGAAGCTCTGGAAAGTATATGTATCCTTGTGCTAACAGACACTTGCGCAACTAACCCTTTTACCATAGCGCGTTTCGATTCTGTGCACTGCCGGGCACTGAAGTGTAATAGACTGAGCCACCCTAGTGGAGGCATTTACATTTTCTTCAGTCATCAGATAAGCGACTTCACGCCATGTTTACTGGAGAATAACGTTATTGCCTTGCGTGGCCAACGTCTTAGCTGCGCGCAACGTACGTGCTGACGAAGGAACTCGTCAGTGGACTAGAAGCGCTGTTTTCCCATTCTGCTTCTCCTTTGGTAGTTCTTAGCTACTTCAATGCTCACCTTAATCAACGAACTCAAGCCGTCCTACAGCCCTTCAAAGTAGGTTCACGGTCAATGGTTACGAAATAATAAGGCTCACCTTATCATTAATTTACCTAAAACACGAAGTCCGGTTATATAAGTATTTGCGACGAACGTAACCAGAGATACGGTAAAGTTTTAGAGTGAAAATCGTTCAGTGTCTGAAGGAGCAAGCGCTCGTGGTCACATATCGATGGCGATAGACCTTACTCCTGTTCAAGTTGCACCTGTGCGGACTATCAAGCGCCAAGTTTTATTGTAACTTCTAAATGGAGACATGCTCCTAAAACGCATCTAGGAGTTCTTGACGTGGTAAATACTGAATATCACGTGCAACATCTCGTTGAAACTCTTCAGTCTACAGTACAGCTTCTCTGTGTTTCCCGGAAGCATTGCTTGTAGTTCAGCTACACCTACAATCTTGCCCTTCAAGCTTATAGGTCAGATACAGTTGGAGTTTTATGCTTTAGCTTCCATTTTAAGACGAGCTACCGAAAAATAATCGTTGCATGAACAACAGTTTTCTGAAGTGCTGAAAACTCGCTTGATTGCCGATGCGTAATGTATACCAGACAAGTGGCTAATACACCATGGCAGCTCAGCGGATTGTCCGATTAGCTAGTTCCTCAGCCCTCAAAAATTACCTCTCGCTGATGTTTGTGTTAAGAGATACGATGCTATGCACGGTGTCTTTTTTTCTCAGCGTGGGAGGAAGAAATCTCTACAAAAGGCCGTATCCTTCAATAAGGCTGCGGGAACTAAAATAAGGTCTCGAAAGCCTATACAACAAGAAAGCCGCTAATCCAGATAGGGTCTGCAACGAGCATATCGAATGCGCCGACGTTCTGGCACCATTCTTGATGGCATTTTTTAAGCATTTGTTATAAACTACTATCGGACAATGTTACTAAGAGCTAGCAGCTATCTAGGAAGTTTACATGCCGTCTTAACGAAGCAAAGTGGGTTTCCAAAATAATATTTCTTTGAAACGGCGTGCAGCATCCCAATGGTCGATGTTTACAGAGCACTTGTCATGCTGTGCAATCCACTATACTCGGTGTTCGTCAACTTTAGGGTAGTTTTGGACTCGATGCCCAGGGACAAAATTATCCTCACGCTGTCTGAAATGGGTGCCTGCATGAATGTACTCAACTTTATCGTTGCGATTCTATAAGAGAACAGAATAACCGTCGACAATGGAATGGCCGAAGCGCCCCTTTCCAAACAGAGAATTGATTTAGCTAAGGGGATAACCTCTATGTTTCGAGTTTTACGTCCGATACCGCTGTTAGGCATTGCATCAAATAACTGGATTGTTTCCAATATGAAATGAAGTGTGTCTATGCCCGAGTTCGAACCTAGACCGCAACGTGTCCCTAAGATTAGCGGGTTACCTATAAGCTATCACGAGGATAATGCAGAATAGAGGAAACACCAGAAGAGTGGGCTTAGGGGATAACTTAAGCCCACTCTTATTTTCCAATTATTCCTCTTGCTGAAAAGCCTTTACGACCAAGTGAGAGGACCGAGGAAGTTGGTCGAAATAATTTAAGACGCGGACGACTTAGCGATATACGAGTCGAATAGGTTCCAAACGCAGCAAGCTCTAGCCCGACTCTACATGGCAGCTACAAATTTATGACTGACCGTAAACCTGAACCCGACAAAAGCGAAGAAGAGGAGGCAAGACAGCGGCTACTGACACTTTGTACTCCGCCAAATTACCTCTTGCCTATTTTAACCGGTTTCCGTACTTGCTTTCCCCCACTAACGGCGAAAGTTTCACTACACACATTACCGGAAAGTAGTGTTGGCCCTATGGACGGTCATATCGTCTTGTCGCTTGTCCGCTCTTTGCTTATTCCATCCCAAGGTAGTTCCAATCGCAGCGTATGGGGGTAGACGCTATTTGGGAAGATCGAACAGTAACGAACCTCGAATAGCTGAATCGCATCAAAATTGCCCTATAAAAGAGCATTGAGACTACATATAACAGTGCGAAATCGGCTCCCGCATTTACTAATCGCCTCGCCATTATTGTGCGAACATTTACGTCGTCACGTTGAACATCCTAGCAAGGGAAGCTTTAAAGATCTGTATCTATGATGTTTTTGACTACTACCAGCAAAGATGAATAAATTTAATTTTTTAAATTAATTATTCAACCGCGGTTGATGCGGACGTTTTATTTATCGCTAATCGAACCACAAAAGTAATAACTTATAGTGATTCACTAAAAAAAAAAAAATTCGACTCCTCTTTTATATGAGCAATATGATACCGTGCCTAAGGTCCACACATTGTTTGCGAATTTCTGTAAATTAACGGGGAGCTGTAGTCGTGTAAGTTATGCGTCCGAAATAAACATTCAATACAAGATTCGAGGAGTCTATGCTTTCCCCCATCATATTAACACTCTGCGAAAAAAACTCGATCGCTATGACTGTTGTGTAATGATTAAACTCTATGCCGTGGGACAAAATTTTAAACTTATCGGGTTTTGTCGGTATTCAGCAGAACGCCGTATATATATATATATATATATATATCTTAGAAATCATGCTTTTCGCGAGAGGTAAGAGCACTTCCAATAGCCAATGTACTTCCCAATCAGCCAAATATAAGGGCGACTGGGAGCCTCACGAGGCTGCCCGGCGTATTCTCGGTCGCCTCTTGCTGTTTGTTGATTTCATTTCATTAAAACTGACGAACTACAGAATTTAGGCAAAATCACACACGTAATAGAATGCATACCTATACATCTTGTGGAACAACTTCCAATAAACAGAACATTGGGGGAATGTTATTAACTCTGTTATAGTTCTGTACATCTGGGGTTTCTGAAGTGCGTTCACAGAAAGAGGAACAGTATATTCAGCTCAATGAGCCATTCATTTTAGTAAGATTTGCAAATAGTGACCCAAAAACCGAAGTATGAAAACTGTAGTCATAAAAACATCATCAGATACAATCTTTGAGCATTCCGGGTTGCATACCAACTACTTTTTCGGACGCTGGGGTGCGGGGGGAGTTTCGCAAATATTTTTTAGGGAGTGAATGCACGAACCCTGTAAGGGCAAAGGTGAGCCATTTAACAGCGTTTCCTCACCCGCTGTCTCTTTTTCTGAGCAGAGAAATTTTTTCCTATGAGGTCTATGTAGATAAGGATTGTTGTTGACATCAATTGAAAGCCTTCAAACTGCTACACATGCTTCTCTAGCTAGGTTTCACTTTTTACCACTGAAACGAGGCAAAAGCAATATAAAATATTCTGTCCCCCGTTTGAAAAGACGACGTTACAACGATACCGTTGAACTGCATTAATGATAATGTCGGCGACGGGCATTGTTGTACACACTTCAGTTTGAATATGAGACTCACAGGCTCATTTGAGGTTGGATTTCTTTCTGAAAAATTCAATATGGTGCTACTTGCCACCTTAATCTGTACATGGCTGATATTAGGGTTCCACACTATTCTGCGAACAAACGAATAGTGCTCTAGCATAGCTACTGCACATCGTTTCGGCTAACTGGCTTATGTTTGTGTGCATTTGATGCACAGCTGTGCATATTGTTAACAGGGTCATCTTTTTCTGTTAATTACTGGTAACAGATGAAATTGCGCTGACAGGCGTCTGTGCTGGGGTTAAAAGGGCTGAAATAAGCTGGTGACCCCAATCGATAATGGATAAAAACCGTTTACCAACATATTTGAGACACTGCACCAAACTGGCGGCAACCACTGGAATCGATTAATGCTATCTGATTAGATTACGAAAATAGGAAAAAATCATAGCACAAACATATGTAGAGTCAGCCTGCGAGTCCAATGCGATTTGGCTTCATAGAGACGTATGTAAAGGCCGAAGTCTATCACCTATTGCTACAAATTCTTCTACCGTCTCCAATTGAATTACATACTCTACCACTAAATCGGTGGACGACTTATCTAAAAGATCCAATTTATGCGCTTGCTAATGTCGGATATACATAGGGCATTGACATCATCTACAAATGGACAAATGAATATATTGCGTCAAATCGTAAATGAACATTTCGCTGTAATCTTTAGTTCATCCAGGACGTTGCCAGCGCAAAGTTAATTAGATAATACGTCCGTGACATCTTTCGAAGCCTGGAACCTGGTTTCCACTCCTCTCAACGCTAGGACGTATCACTGTGGCCGTAGTGTTCTATTGGGATTGAGTTCAGACACAGCATATGGCGATGTCCTGTAGACAAGCACGGCACAAACTTTTACCGGGATGTCCTTCATGTGCCTGCGGGGGCTGCGTTGTTGCTCTGGACCGGTCGGCCTTCCTCTCTGATAGCCTGGTTCTCAACTTAACCGGCCCATCAGGAAGCCTATTGACTTGTTTATTGGCGATGTAAAGAATTTTTTCATCGTTGCTCGCATCACGATGCGGTGATCCCCGCAGTCCTTTGCCTGCAAATCCCTACTGTGCGATATAAGCTTCGTCCTTTGGAAAATTATCACATAATTAGCCGTTGCTACTCTCTGCTACTGAAGATGCTGGTAAGTGTCAGCGAGAGCAGAAATACACGAGCCAGATCCCACGAGTTAAGATCTCACGAAGTTTTCCCCTACATAAAGATTATAACATTTCTAGCATATTTAAATATTGAACGTTTTTCTATCTAACGCCTATAAAGCAGAAGAACAATGTACTTGCTGACACGTGCAATCGGCAATTAACATCATTTGCTACAACAGCAAAAGAGAAACGATAAAATCATGCCCAGTTCGCTAGTTAGTTTTTTTTCTAAGAGGTTGTTTACTTTCTAGGCTTGGCCCTTTTTCTTTTTTTTGTTATTATCTAGCAAATCATTTCTGTTTAGCCTTCAAAACAATTCGTCAAACAAACGTGTGTTAACAGCAGCGGTACGTTTAGCTTTAAGAAAACCAATCGAAATTGCGTAATTTAATACAGCATACTATCATGGTATAGATAAACGACAGTCATTTTGACAGTTATCGTAGGGTCTTCGGCATCAAAACCAAGTGAACTTTAATACTAGTGCCGTATTTTTTTCACTTGACGTTATCCTGAGCAGTTATATTTCGCTAGAGACAACAAACTAAGGATTCATGGTGTCTTGCTGAGCTCGACGGCCCTCAATCAACGGTAGTTCCTGTTACGTCGAACGTTCAGATTTAAGATAGTTCGATTCCTTGGCAATACACCCTTTTGCTTGAGCGAAACAGACCCGCGATAAGTTAATTTTGCCGATTTTATAGTGCTACAATCTACTGGGTCATTTAGATATTCATGAAGATCAATTATTTCGCCTCCTCGACTGCCGCCAATTATTACCCAAACGATACCGAAAATCTCGACCTCTTAGACTTTAGGGTGTATACACGCTTAATGGTGGACTGTATTGGACGCTCCATTCGTGCATTAAAACAGTCTGCTGCTTTTGCCTTTGGCATTCTCTCTTCGTCATCTTTCGCGCTCATCATCCGCTTGCCTGCCAGAGATCAGCCATCCAACGACTTGACCTTGGTAATGTCTTTTGTGATTTATGAATACTTCTGCTATTACTAGTGTTGCTACATTTGTTATTAGTATAGCAGAAGTAACGCTTCTGTTCATTTCTAGCAAAACATCAATCTCGCGGGTCACGTTAGTCCACTCCCTTTGGAAAACGAGCACAATCGTTTTTCGATGTGGCAACGGTACTAGAGGCGTGAGCAAAAGGCCTCTTACAGTAAGCCGCTCTAAAAGGGCGCCGCCGCTGTCTTTTCCCTGCTGTCGTCCCACAATTAAGTCAAGCCGGCGGCTATGACGTTAAAGGAAGAAAACTGCAAGAGATCATAGGTTGGAAAAAAAAGGCGTACGTACGCAAGATGGCGAACGTTGAATCCCTGAAGCGCCACAAGTTCTTGCGGCTGCTGCTAACTTTCTGATGGAGGGCCAACGCTACGACACACTAAGAGCGCCTATTGCCGCTGGTGATCCATAGTTATCCGTCGTTACCATGCAGGCTATAAAGAGAGACTCTAGATAGGTGAAAATGAGAAGACTAAACAAATGAAACAGTCAACCGATGAAGTCAACCAGCGGTCGGCCGTTTGTATGTCTGCTGACAGTAAAGTATAAGCAACATATATCTCTTAATGATGAAAAAGCTTCATCAGAGGACATCCAGAGTTGTCTAGTCTACTCGTGTACGTTTTTTTTTAAATCGAACAGAGCATACACGCCGAGAGCAACAGCCATCCACAAAAAGATCGCCTGTAGTTGCAAATAACTTTTGCTAAAAAATGTGTATATATATATATATATATATATATATATATGTATTTATAAATGCCAGAAAGTGCTTTAAGAAAATTGTACGTGCAACGTACAATTTTATGCGCATGTGATTATTTGGCTCATAAGCATTGGACAAAAGTGACGCAACTCGTAGAGACTGGATAACCAGGTTTGCAGTATTCCAGATAGCAGATGAGGATATAAAAACGACTGGTATGAATCCTTTTGGCGCTTGTCGCAGGGATGATTTTACGCTTTGCAATCTTTTCGAAAGCTCGAAATGATTGCAGCAATTTACTAGGACAAAACACGATATGCATACGAAAGAAAAAAGAATGTCCAGTATCGGCCGCCCGATTAAGTGTATTGTTTCTATAAGAAAAGAAATTAGGCTTCTTCTAGCATTAGCAGGATTGATTGAAAGGCCAATGCATGAAAAAAAGAAACCGCAATATTTTTTTCTGCAAATCTATTAGTTTTACGCAAAGGTTTCTTTCATTTGGAGACCTCCTTCCTACAAGCTGTCCAAAATTGTGTGCATTCTGTCAAAATGGGTCTTGTTGTAGTACGACTAAGTTCAAGAAAAACGTTAGATTTCTTAGGTTGCGATGGAAAACGAGCTTCCGTCCTTCTGTCCTTGATTGCTATCACCATTGCCCCTGGGCATGTAGAATGCATCGAAGGACTTTTATGATTCTGCGTTTGTAGGCATACTGTCAGCCCAGAATTGGACCATGTGAATTTTGCGAAAGATTACTTCGCAGTGAGTTGCTATAATGACCGCAGTAATAACAACAACACCTTTGACGCATGTAGTGTATGAACGTTTTATAAAAATAATACAGAATTTTATAGTAATATGAATAAGTCGGCGTCTCTCAGTAAAATGTAGCTTTCCGCCCGACGGAATGTCGCTTAACTTTAATACACGTACCAATTCCTGTGGTAACCTCGGTAACTTAACTGCGAACGTGAGATTCTGTATCGATAAAATCAAGTTTCATTGTAGATATATATATATATATATATATTACATCACTCGGTAATTCCCTACAATTCCCTAGACAATAAACCCTAATTTTCACAGGTTCTTTTATTTTCGACCAAAGTATCAATATTCTGCTATTCAGATGACAATTTACTTATTAGTAAATAAGTCTAAGATTTTTAACATCATGTTGGGATTTGAGCAATCTTTCTATGAGAAAATTTCTAAAATGAAAATTTCTAGGAGTGATGTTTAATGCTTTTGATGCATGATTGAGAGTTTTTTTTTTATTGGTACGTGGGCATTTCTGCCGTCGCACTTCCTGCGTTGTTAAGCTGGGCATTGTCACGCGATAAGGGCCCTTTAGCTCTGTTCGGCCTAATACGAATTTTGTTCCCTACTTGTTCCAGTTATTGACGGTACACATCGGCGGTGAACGAGGAACCAGGACTCATGAAGCTGTACTCAATCATCAAGCAGGCACTACAGTTGCACATTTGTTTTAAGGTGATGCGTCTCCCGTTCACTTGGGTCTATTAACTAACGTGACCGCCCGCGGTTAGCGCAGAAGATCCACATTTTAGTACGAGTTACAGTTCGGTGTAAAAATGGAAATGTTGAAATGCTAAAGCAAAGAGAAATGAGCGCTTCAAACGTCACTGCTCGTAACTATTGCTCAAATATAAAACACCCGTTTGTGTAATTTTTTATCTTATTATTTGGTATTTCTACACACAGCAAATCTAATGTCCGTAAACTTTGAGAAGGATTGGCCGCCACCAGAGCCATGCATTTACACAGGGTCTTAGAGTTTATGAAAGTAAGTTGAGGTCTCTGAGCATTGACCTTATGACCATAAACTGCTTTAAAACAAGACCTGCGTTTAGTTTTGGAGGATATGCGGCGGTAGAGTAAACCGTCGCTAACCAATCATGTGCCTTGTTCACCTGAGGGATCTATGGGAGTCGCGTCTTGGCCGCGTCATCTTTAAACCTTTATTCCTGACCTAAAAGAAGAATCTACAGAGCTCCGTTGCAAATAGAAATAATATAGATGAACTATAAAGAGCACTAAATAACATTTGTCATTTTCACAGAACGACATAGAGGTTAATAGAGATCTTGACAAGCAATCGTATCGTTTGCCACTACAATGCGTGAGATTTTTCGATGTTCGATAGTGAAGAGACCTGAATTTCCTACCCAAATTTATAACAACTTAATTACACTAAACTTTTTGTTTTATTATGAAACACAGCGGCGCCATTAGTCAAATATATTTTAACACTTTACTAAGTGAAATTACACGGAATTACTACAATTATTAAAACGCAAATTACAGACGTGCACAACAACTAAAAAAGGTAGAGTTATTAAAATTACGCGTAGTATTATCTGGGTGACTAATGTGGTCGCGTTTTCATAGTAATCATACAGGACAAGTAGACAACCACGCTGATTATTATTACGGACGATTGTTGTTGGGATTACCCCTATAAAAAGCCAATTTAGGACTAATAGGTACAAAAGGAGCTATATGGATGTTGCCCTATAGGTCTGTTGGAAAAATCCAAACGCATATGTAGTAACACCCACCTTGGCTAGATTTTTTCTAATAGGCAGATTCTTAATAGTATAGCGAACGAGTTGTGCTTCAGACTTGTTCACTCACGTAGCTACTAGCCAAAGGGTGAGCTATGATGGATTGATTATTTTCTATAGTTCTTATAGCGTTTTACCGCACCTACTTCTTGGGCTGGTCATATTGATTACACCTTTTTTTGTAATATTTTCACCGTTATAATAAAAATGAATTAAAAAAAAGATGTTGCGTTAGGCAGAATCAATCACGCCACAGTAGTACTTACCTACCTTAAGTAAACTTAAATCGACCAGTTATCAATATACCAAATTTCAACTTTTAGATGACTGACAGCCCCTGAATAGGCGAGGCTAGGTACCAGGCAATTTCAAGTTCCGCCAAGGGCGCCTGCATACTTGTCGGGGGTGAATGGGTTACAGTTTTAATTCATAGCTTTTTCTCTAAAACATATATAGCACTACCTTCATGCAAATAATAATTCAGGATTTTTGCTCCCCCCATAAGCAAGTAACTGTTACAATCGTACCCTTTGACGATGTATTAACATAACAGTTCATTAAAATTTATGAGCTGTTATGAATACGTCGGGGGAAAAGAAATTTACCTATTCGTCGATGGGCCGGAAGCCATTTTTTAATCTTCACAGTAGTTAGTAGATGTTGTCAAATACAATAAATCTTGAAACCTGTTCCATGGTCCTGTAACCCCACTGTTTCAGTTAGATTAACCAAATATCATATGCGCCCCTTTGCGTTCAGCGTAAGCGTTCCTTGCCGGTGAGTGTTAAGCACCTTTTTCAATGCGTCGGCTAATAGTACTTTCTATAAATTATCACGAATCAATCAACAACACTATCAGATATAGATGGTGTTATTATTTTCTGCTCCGACTCCACCCTCTACCCCATTTATATGTGTTGTGCCACTCACAAATTGCTTGTCACTCTGACCTTAAATTTCCGATAAAATTATGCCTATAGGAAACTGCCGATGAAAGCTCATCTTTTTTTATACAGTTTGCCCTCTATACAGTTTACACCCGTTGCATTGGGTAGCGTTAATACGTCCGTTTCAAATAAACGATACATGACGTAAACTCGATTTTCCGATAAAAAATCTTCGGAAACTTTTTTAATAGCCTGACACTCATCGCCGCATATGAATGCCCCTAATTTATCGAGGTACATTCAATATCGGCCCTACGCTTCGGATCTGGCCTCACCGATCATAATTTCCGTTTTCAAATAGGGCTATTCACATTTAGGGTCATTAGGAACATTCAGTGTACGAAAGCTTTCGACAACAGTGAAGCAAGACTTTTATTGAAAAGCTTTAGTTGTACCGATAGGGGTACTGATGCATAATAACCCACTGCTGGTACTGTTTGTCGTTGTGAGCAAAGGAAAAAGGTTCGACAGTCGATTGCAGGGCAATTTTAACACTAGCTACTTCCGACTAATATAATTTTCAACCAATATTTCGGATGTTTTTCAAAATAAAAAGGAAGGATGAGTGTATGACCGTTTATTTTCTAGATGCTTAATATCCTTCCCATCTTACTGACGCTGAATTGATTTTGTATACGATATGATGCCGAAACAAGTATCGACGAAATCGGTACTAGTGAGTCTGCAGGCAAAAGGATAGAGGGCCGTTCCTTGGTAAAATGTAATCTACAAGTGACCTGTCCAATCTTGTGTTTTACTTAACGAGTGATACCTATTCGATACCGAGCTAGAGATCAGTTACAAAACACTATATTACGTTTCCCAGCCGTGTTGGGAAATGGTTCGAACTCGGTAGCTGACGTCTTATCTTCAAATAAACTAACGCGATAAGTTCTGTGGTTTAAAGAAATTCTTAAATAGGAAGCATGAGATTAATGGACGTCTCGACCCCCATTCCATTCAAAGAGGCGGAATAGGAATATGGGATCGTGGGCGTTTTCCACTAATTTTTATAGTCTTGTTAATTAGAATACGTATCATTCAAATCTGCTATTTGTAAAAGCCAACCCGTTCTATCGGACGCACACGTCTTTCTCATAATCGCACTTTGATGTTTTGGAAGGAGGGCAGCCGTTATGGAAAATATATGTGACGCTTTACGGAACATCTTACCAATTTTAATTTAAGCCTACACATGCAAAGCTTTCGAACTAATTACGTTGCAAACAAATGATAAAAGTAAATATTGCTACCTATTAAAATTATGTCCCCTTTTGCGTGTACTAAAGAACGAGTTCGATGACAGAGGCTTTCGTCATTAAGCGTGCGTAGTGACAATACGCTTTCTAAACCTTAGAAAAACAAACCTCAAACGAAGCTAAGGCAATAAAGGCAGTGACAACTGCTACCTAGATTTGGGGACCACACACGTGTCAGAGTAATACATGATCGGTATAATCGATCATGTCAATTGATGGTGGTAATTAGCGTTATATACAAGTTTCGAATTGAAACTGGTCGGTCGGGTCTGATTTGGCCATCTCTTCGCCACAGAGACGTTATATGGCAGGAGTAGAAACCGGCGAAATGAGCTCGTAAGAAAAGTACACACTCGTAGAGTAGGTACTGCTGTAAATACAATAGACGTTACACGTATCTGATGATCTCTGCGATTCGTGTTGTTATTTCTATTGTTTCATGAGGAATGGATTACTTCAAAATACAATCATTCTCCCTCTAAGAGCATTGCAGAATGGCTTTTCGATATTTGAAGAGGATGCAAACGTAATCTTATCATTATGGAAAGTACTATCCACATGGCGAAAAAAATCTAGGAAGCTTTTCACTATAAGCATAATTCCTTCTAGGGGATAGCAAGATACATCTAGAGACAGAAATGTCCATCTGTTCGTTTCTACGATGGCTTCGGTTGACTATTTTCGTAGGACGAATCAGCACGCGGACGAAATGAGGTCGTTTTTTGTTATACACGCGATGTACGAGGAGCCATCACAAGTCGCAAACAGTTATCGAAGTAGTATTGGAGATGCAGTACAGAGGGCATATGCATAATGGCGCAGGCCTATCGTATTCGCGCCAAGCTTCCGCCAGAAAATGGAACAAGACAAGGCTTCGGCATGATTCTAAATCATCCCTTTAGAATTGAATTCAAGGAGATCGTCGGCCGGCAACAACGGCCAACGAAAAGACTGTCGTTCTAATAAAAAGAATTGTTTTGATACGGAGCCAAAGAAAGCCAAACACAAATTCGTAAGCGAACGTGTCAAGTCGCCTGCCTCATGTGTGTTTACCTATTCAGTTTATATACAAACGAAACAACAGTCAGTTGGCTATATTTCTAGCCCATAACCACGTACCGCAGTAAGACAGATTAACGTAAAACCACCGTGTTTACGAATCGAAATTAACAAATGAAAATTGACCTTTTACCTGTAGGCAACAAAGCGTCTCAAGGAGTGCAACAAGGACAACACTTTGAAATTGTTTGATTCATCTATATGTGCTCGAACCCTATATATATATATATATATATATATATATATATATATATATATATACATTCTTTTTCCTTTTATCAGCACGTGTTGGCTAAACACAAAGGCGTGAATAACAAAAGATTAACCTATTCTACGATTAACTGTTACATTGCCACTGCACTAAGTAAGTAGCAACTGCAATTAACAAATAGTTATCAAACTATTTTATATATCTTCATCTATATATAAGCGAGTCTTCTCTAGTGTGCGACAAGATAGCGATCTAACTCGTATCTGGTATTGCCATCGGTCGTACATACCAAAACTAGGACGGTGAAGCGAACAGCGTTTCGAAGGGACTTATCGTAGCGGTCCGAGTTTTGAAACGTATCCATAGTAATTCGATTGTCTATTCTTCTAATGGCGGCCATCTTAGCTTCGCGTAACAACGCTTTTTACGCTAAGATCCATCAACGGAAATTGCGCCGAGGCAATTAATTACAGTTATCTGAAGTGTTCGTTCTGAAATCAGTCAGCTCTAGTAGAGATGTGCGGCATGTAAAAGCAGACACGCGACTCTAAGAAGGCACGTGGACTCGAATCTCCGATCGAAAAACATATGCCCTAAACACGCATACAGAATCGATAAAATTTATACAGAACCATAGTGCTATTGCATTTCATTAATAATAACGTATAATGTGTTCTATTTCATACGTTTCAATTACATTTCATTAATTTTCTTTATTTGTACATAGTTGTATAAAGGGTCGATTGGTAATATCAGTATAAAAAGTACAGTGATCAGAAATCGTTCACGTTTAGCTTGCTTTCGAAAGTCTGTATAGTTTTCTAAATATGAAAGGAAACAGACTCTGTAATAATAAAAAATTACGGTGTATATTATTATATGGAATGCGTTGTTTTGTTAGTTGACCAAAAGTACCTCAAAGGAGTACGACAAGAACCACATTGATGTGGAAAACCCTTACAACTGTTTCTGCAGCAATCTAGATATAGTAAATGCAACGCTAATTTCATCTTCGATATATAATCCCAGTAGAAATTTACTTGAGAAGCAATTTTGTTATAGGTTACATTGGAGAAATAGCGGTTCAAGAACCCCACAGTAGATTTCCAATTACGGTACTCATAAAATAAGTAATAACAAAAAAGGTAAATCATCTATTAGTATCGGCGCATGTAACAATAGTGTATGGATATCCGTTTCGCCTAAATGTTTAACTTCTTGAACTAACGGAACTAGTCTCCACTTCAGGTAAAGGAGAAAATCGTAATCACACATGACTGAAAAGGAAAATAGGCCGCTTCTGTATTGTATATATCTCGTGTCTACATTGAGCATGGTGAATCTTTGCGATCAATATTTAATCTCTTAGTACATCAGCCGGCCTCATTGTTGTCCTGGTTATCATTTATCATTAAAGGATTGGTAGCTATTAACGCGAAGGAGAAGCAAAGTTGCGGTTCTTTCTACTATTATCTCATCCAACGTTCGAACTTGAAATACATCTGTATTGTGCTGCGTTGACGCGACATTGATGTACTATAGAAGAGGAAGTACATCAGCCTAAATAATGGAGGATGAAGGGGCCAAAGTTAAACTTGGACGTCGGCAGAACTGCGAGGAGGACTACGTTACCCCGCCAAGTGAAGCTGCTGAGATACGGACGTCGAATGTCTAGCGGCAGGAAACTAGAAACTTTCCTATCTCCAAAATCACGCAAGGAATATATCAGCCGAAGGCTGCGGTTGAACCCGATTCTGACAGGACATCTCTTCTTCGCTGAACGATGATGTCCCATGGCTTGTAATTTTCAAGAGCGCTAATTAATGCCTGCTCTCTCACTGGCGTCGGTATCTAATAGATCATCCAATTTGCTTGTGGCATTCAAGCTGCAGAACGCCCACTAAAACGCTACTGACGTTGCAGACACGTTCTGAACCTTTTAGCATTCCGTAATCCATCAACACACAATTTCATTCGATTATTAGTATTCTGCTTCGAGGGTCAGCGAAGGGTCCCAACAAAACCAGCTTCTGGATTAGCAGGAATGGGAGGGACGTCATCTGTGTATGCGGACATGCTTTCCGTATCGGTCGTTTCGTCGACTACGTCATCTTTATCGTGTGTTGTATCGTCGCAGTATAGAGGTGGGAGGTTGCGGGGAGCGTAAGGCATTGTGAGGCCTTATCTCTACCTCCTACCAGCTTCTCTTCCGCGATCATTTACCGCGAGGAACTCTTTCCTTTTTTTTGCCAAAGCCGAAAGCATATGAAGGAAGCAGTGAAATCGATTCTCTTTCCAAATTAGTTTGATGCCTCATTTGACAACGGTGTGCTTCACTGCCAGGGTATGCCCAATCCTGTCTTGGCCTTTTGACAGTTAACAGGCAAATAAGCCTACAAAACGAGTTAAAAAAATGTTCAAGCTCCAAGCATCGAATCCTATTGCGTATTGTCATCGCATAGCGTGAGGTCACAATTCCTTGGTATTCAAGCCACCTTACTCCGAGTAGGGTAAACAAACCCTATGATAGTGTGGGTAATCACCATGGGCTATGTGTTTGGATTTTTCTATGCGGTAAAAAGATATGTTTAAAAGGTTTTACTTGGTACTTGGCATTTCGTTGTCATTATAAAACCTTGTATGCAACTCATGCACGGTATTTGGTATATGACATGGAAGGGCGTGCAGTACTTGCAAGCAAAACAAATACGATTTGCTTTCCAAGCATACGGCTCATTTAGGTTCTACACGCATTGACGCATCAGTCGTAAGTTTGAGTGCGATGTTCATTCCCCCCGATCGTGTTTTTCAAAGCAATACACTGGGTCAATAGAAATAATTTTAAAAGAACCTAGTCTCTTCAAACTAAATTGTAAATGCTTTTGGGCTCGAAAAAAGGTGCCTGCCTGCCTGCCTGCACCTGGATCATCAGTTGTTTCATTATTAAACGGCACTAAGATGAGGAATTTAACGCAGCCTATCAGCTCCATTGATCCGGGTTTATCCTCTCCTCGACTGTCCTTTTAACCGTCCGTTGCTACGTGTCGATTCTTCTCCGCAGCTAGCTGCGATCTACCCCCATCACGCATCAAACGAACAACCAGCTGATCAACTCAACATCGGGTCGTTCGCTTGTCTGTCTAAATCAAGTACGGATAGTGCTTCGGTACAATTCTACATGTTTGATTGCCGCGACAGCACGACACTCCGATTCGCACCAGACTTTCGTTACCGGACCAGTGCATCAAGGTGTAGAAACGCTACCCCCACCAGGTTGCTTGCCCCTTGTCAAGCTGCGACAAGAAGCAAGCAATATACTTACTGGAACAAGTTCTGTCGACTGCTTTCGCGCTTCTTCGGAAGCTTCTTCATGCTGAGCGGGCAAAAGTGATTAACCGAGCGTTTCATGGACAGTACGAGATGTGACATGATGATCAGCGTCAGGTTTGTACAGGCTACACGAACGCACTAATAAAGAATCAGAAATATAAGATTTTATATCGACTAATAAATAATGAAGATAGCGTTAAATGAAGATATATTCAAGATAACGTCTGACAAAGTGCAAAAGCCCTAAAAGATTTCCTGTACCAAGCCAAACAGGGTTCATCATGATCACTGGCCCATTGTTATAATTGATTTGCTTTACTACATAATTTAGGAGAGAAAGTTGTCCATAGAATATTACAATATATGGTTGAAACGAAGTTCAATGTTTTTTTATTGCTAGTTCCATTCATTACGGATGTACAAGCCATGATTTACAACTTGTATTTAGTTTCTCGACTTAAATTCAATCTTTGGTAACTTAATATTGGTTCCTGCTTACAGCTTATTCTGATCGTCGTCGACATACCGCTGATTTCAAAGATCATTTGCAATACGCTCAGACAGAGCGTGACTCTTCGGAAGGCAGCAAAGGATAATGAGATCTACACTTGTTAAGCAAGTTAAAGTCGCTCTTGTCGGATGTAACGACAGTCTGTTATAAACTTTATCAATATTAAGATAAAATACAAAAGAAATAAAATGGTTAAAATAAATATCAGAGAAGAGAAAAATTGTTTCGATCCCTGTCGGAGTTCGAAGTTATAGTTCCTGCATAGCGTTTACGATTAAATTCATATAAAGGATAGTCCGCGTATTTACGTGCTCTTTGCTAATATACTGTAGCTGTCTTATTCAGTGGGCATAGGGAGTAAGTACCTACTCCAAGGAAACTATCTATTAGAATAGATGAATAGCGCGTGTCGTAAGGTAAAAAATTTTACTTCGGTAAACAACGTTTCAACCTGTTTGAAAACGGGTTTTTTCTTCACTGTTTAGCAGTAAAAATATCCACTGTTGCCATGCAGAGACGATGCGATAGAAGTTGCCTCGTACTTATACTAAAACATTTGAGTTATCCTTGTCATGATAGGAACTTTAGAGACAGCTAATCACAAACAGAGGAAAATAAACATAAAAATTTCTATTTATTGACTGTAAGAACAATTTCCAAAGTACCGGCTAGATTAGAGCATGTATTGAACGATGAATACCAAGTGACAGACCCTTTAAGCCTCGTATAACTTCGAGTACCCTTTTAGCGCTAAATTTTACTAGCTAGCATTTCGCTTTGTGTTGGTTTCGTAATTAAAGACAGCCGAATGTATATAGTCATCTGTGTATAATCAATCGCATTTAGTGCCATACGTTGAACTTTTAATCTGCTTACTAACGTTATGTCAGATTCTAGACGACGTGGGTATCGAGTGGGGTATCCGCAAACATGTCCATTTCGTACTTCATGATTAGAATTTCGCGTTTCCATGTAGGCTCTAGACTCGGAACATTTTCCTTGTATATTTGAAACGAAAATAACCCAACGCAGTTTTTTTCTAAATTATTGGAGTTATAATTGCGAGTGAGTATTCTCTTGAAATGCCGAAACAGGTCATATGACTGAAACCAAATTGAGCCTGTCCTATGCGGTTGTGATATTTTCCATGCTGCTCAAGTACTTAACAAGCAGTTAATATACTTTTTCCTTTATTTGCTACTACATAATAGCTTTCGTGTCTCTCAATGATAGTTTGGTTCTTGCAGTCTGCTGCGTGCTCATAAAAGACGTTTATACCTAGACATCTGGCGGTAATCTTGATACATGAGTTCGTTTGGTCAACGAGCCCATTATTGGTCATCCAGGTCCCATAACGAGTATCGTTGTTGCCGACTGGTTGATCCTGATATTAGTCTGCGGATGCTATTCCTGGTACCGCTACCGCCATTTGATGGCGACCCTGCTATTAACAAAGAATGCTCCGGGCGTCCGCTAACCTTCTACAGCAAGCAACCGGCCGTCCTCAAGTATCAGGATGCTTACCTGCCACTTTGTCGCCGGCCACTACTTCTTCACTTGTAAGAGTCCAGCGCTCCTTCACCTCAAATGCTCACGCGTTCGTCTCTTAATTGGACTTCCGTCAAGTGCCTTGTCGGTAAACTGCTTGCCGTCTGCTTTTCCAATGGAAGCTTTGTTGCGCAGCCATAGAAAGATCAAAAATGCCCTGGGATGTGGAGGCGGACGGGACCGAAGCTGCGGTAGGATCTGCCTCCGTGAGTCCAAGAAAGATTATCCCCTGATCAAGATTCGTATCACCTAATCACGAATAGAAGCATAGCCGATGCATCTGCATTTGCGCTGGGTGGTTCACGCTTGATTCCTTCGTATGCTTTCCCATCCCATCTTATCCCTCGGTTCTTTTCTCCTCTCTCCATGTTTGCCCCTTTCTCACACTGAACTTCGCTACGCCAAACGACTCACAATATACGTCCGCCGTACTCAACTCGTTACTAATTTCCCAGTCTCCTCTTATACAGCGATGTCTTCACCGTCCTTATTGAGGCTTACTCCGCCGAAATCAAAGCACGTTCGCTAAAACCTGCCGTCCTGTTTTGCCTAACCGCCGCGAATTTCATCAGATGACACTGATTTAAACGCGGCCTGGTGTGTTGCAGTTGGTGTTTCTTATAATTTCATAGGTGTATTGTAGTAGTTTAGAATAAACGTTTTTTCAGTGTATTGCTTCCCATTGACGAGGGAGACTGCTGCCACAATGTACACGGCTTCGTTTAGGGGACTTCGGCCCACGTCGTCTAGGCCGTGCTTGCCGCATGTTCTTAGCACGTGTCTGGGTGCTAATGATTTTGCGTCACATTTTTTAGGAACTAGCACGGAGCCGATTCCCACCAAGGATATCCTTAATGACAGCCCACAACAAAGGTGTTTTTTTTTGTTGCTTATAGAATCGCCTATAGAATCGCTTTACATTTAAAATTTCTATTTGAGCTGCGTATGATTACACGACCACTAAAGGCACCTCACTTCCGACGCAAAAGGAGCCTGAAATCTCTAAAGTCTTTTAGCTAGTTTACGGTTTTGTGTGTCATTGGTATCTCGACGAGCCAGGTTAATACCTTAGCTACGCACACTAAAAAAAAAGCGCCAGTACAGCGAGTCGGCTACTTTGGGGAAGCCATTGTTTCGAGCGCCTCCTGCTATCGCGGCTCTATCGTAAACTATTTTAGAAACAGACGATCGCATTCTAGCGCCTCGTGCTAGCAACCGTTAAAGTAAACATGAACACGCATTTCGAAGCTTTGCCCTAACTGAGAATTTCCATATATGATATTTCCCTACACTTTTCTACATCTGCGATATGATGTTACCGTAACGTAATATTAAACAGTTGCGGTGAGTAGATACTTAAACCGATGCTCGAAAGGGGTTAAAACGAGCGAAAATCTCGGGAACGATGGACGAGAGTGAGAAAGTGCACGCGTTGCACTCAGCAGATACAAGACGACTTTATATTTGAATTAAGTCAGGAGTACATAAACCTAGAAAGTTACTTGTTCACTGTACCTTAGTAATTACCTCTGCGAAACGATCTTCCCAATATTCTTCCACTCTGTACAGTAGCCTACCTAGTCTTTTCCTTGGAATAGACCCTGCCCCTTGTTTTATGATAGATGGAATCCCTCAAACCATTGATTTTTTCTACCTTAGTCTCGGACTTTTCCATCGTTAACTCTAGTCACACGGCTATATCCTTTTTCTATCTTTTTTTACTACATGCCATTCTATTATCACTAGGCAAACTGAACTCAATCACTTATTAAAATTGTACATTGCTTGTCTTTACCAAGAACGACTGTGGAATTGCTGCTGAACTAAGTTCACACAGCAACCAGCACACAGCCGCCTTTGCGGTTTCCAGCATCGCGGGCGTCGTGCAAACACGACGCACTCCCCAATCCGGTTTTGTCCTGCCAGGATTGCCTTCCTCTTGACATTGCCTTTGCTGCTGCTGCTTGGGCGAGTGTTTCCGAAACGGCCCATGTTAGTTTTCCTCCGTTTCGGTTGACGCCTGCCGTGCGGCGCTGCCATTTTACCGCTCGTTTTTCGCTGATTGCTCCGCTTCCCGCAATTAAAAGTTGGCGTTTTCCTCTTCACTTCCACTACGATGAAGGGAGCGATACAAGGATGTTGCCAGGACGAACTCAATAGAAGCAGGCGTTGCTCCAGCCGCTGCTATGATGCTCACATCCTCTTTTTTTTCCCGCTTCCTTTTTCCTTTGCTGCTGCAGAAAACCGTGCAGTGCGCACCAGTCACTGCCACCAACCTTGTTAAATTTATTTCCTAAAAGGAAAAGGGAAGGGGAAAAGTCGACGAGAACCAAAATGAGGAAACTGACATCAGGTCTCACGAGGTACATTGCTCTTTGTTCGGTCATTCTTTGTGCTCCTATTTTTGCTACTATTGAAAACTGCCATTGGCATGACAGAAGTGCGCCGCGCGTTCATCGCCATGTGTGTGACCGAGCACTGAAGGAATAAAATTGATGAGACAGTTTTGGTAGAATGGTTAGCCGGGCTAAGTCGGTCATGTATTTTCACAGCTATAAAACCCATAGCCTTGAAATGGCTGCAAGATTTGTGGGCTAAGCAAGAAAATCTAAGCGCGGCAAGAGTGCTGGCAGAGAAGGACGCGTCAGACGGGTGTCATCATAGCAGCGCCGTCGAAGGTCGACGATAACGGGGTGAGGTGGTTCGGATATGCTGGTTCCCACTGGCCAGGACACTGCTACTCACATCGCACGAAGTAACAACTTCGAAAGAACCCTGAATACCAGCAATCTCCCTACTTCGTACACTACTCATTGGTAAGTATTATAGTTGAGGTGGGAAGAAGCAAGGTACTTTAAGATCCCTGCTTTCCAATATATATATATATATATATATTTCTCATATAGAAAAGTCACGACTTCCTTTGTAAAAGAAGCTACATAAATGGCTTTCTAACTGGGAATTCGTTTGCAATTTCGCCGCAGGGAGGCGAACTTGCAGAGGCGATTTTATTGTTTTCGCTGCAGCATCCCTGGCCGCCTGCAAGTTGGAGAGCAGTCAGACAAGTGAGAAATTTAGAAAGGTTTCGGAAACTGCCAAGTTGGAACTGGAAAGCGTCACCGGTTCGCAAAGCTTCGTTAACCACTTGACTTCAATGTGATTTTTTCTCGTTTCACAGATTTTCAAGATTTTTCCTATAGCCTCGGTAGTCCGCCATGCTAGAATTGACGCGCCGGATATCAGGGACCCCTTTAAGAAAAGTGTTAGTTCGACCGCTAAAAAATAATAGTAATATCCAATTTAGGACGTGTATCGGAATGACATTTACGTGCTTTACGTAGTAACTCGAATAAGTTTTTTGGCAGTTTGTGACAGAAGCTTTTGTGTTTTATTCTTCCGCTAAGATAATTCAGGCGAGAACAGTCGCGAAGATTATCCAGACTTGTCCGTTTTGATACTTGCGCAAATGTCCATCACAGTGAAGGGATGATGTACTGTGAGTATGAATCCAGTATGGGGTATATATTGCTACACGTTTTTTTAATTTTTCGGAATCGTTCGGAGAATAAATAAAAAAAACGTGTAGCAATATATACCCCATACTGGATTCATACTCACAGTACATCATCCCTTCACTGTGATGGACATTTGCGCAAGTATGAATCCAGTATGGGGTATATATTGCTACACGTTTTTTTAATTTTTCGGAATCGTTCGGAGAATAAATAAAAAAAAAAATCGGTCTTGATCTGGACGTTTTGTAGTTTCTGTTTATACGTATAAAAGGCAAGAAGCTGGCCTTTATAAACGTAAATATAGAAAACGAAACGTATAAAATAGACTTGGGGATTTATTTTACGTTTATAAAGCTTTCAATTCTGCACATTGGCGAGATTTTAATATTATTAGTCAGAGTATCATCAAATTATGTTTTTTCACCTACATGTTTTGATAGATATTTAAGGAAAATTTGTCAAAGAATTACTTTGCAGAACTGAGATTTCTGCCAACGTTGGCTTTTACAATCTACGACGAATTATATGTGGGCTCTAGCACGCTATAAGTCAGCTGTCAGAGATGCAATGCTTAAGCACGATGGCGGGTTTTTTCGATCCCTGGGATACACTACTCCTACTACTGTGTGTCTTATGTTAGCCTTCGTCCTCCACTCTACATTTCTGTCTATTTTATGGACTAAACTCACAATCCGTAAGCGTTGTGGCAGGTGCCAAGGTGCGGACTACTCAAACAGCCGGTAAACCGCTTGATCACAAGACGGCGATGAGTCTTGACTTAGAGCCACGGGGCAGAGATACTTTCATCAGAGTGAATCCAGCAGCACCTGTATCCCGTCGCTTTCCCTTTGTACGCCATCGTGTATAGCATGCACCTTTCACAGCCTCGTCGATGCCGTCGTGTGTGCAATCCACCCACATTAGCGGCAACAGCTGGGCTAACATCATTTTTGAAACACTTGAACTTTCTGGAACATTGCGTTTGGCAGGGGACTAATGCCTTTGCCGCTCGAGATATGCCCGACCGAAGCCTGTCACATTATGAACTATATTTGCCGTACGGACTGGAACTGTGACTAAAAAGAAACAAACTTTGCTTTTGCATTAGAGAGCGCATCCTAGCCACCGCTCATTCGATGGCTAGATATGGTTCGATATCCACGTCTTTGCCCGTTGTGATTTCAGAGGAGTGAATATTGCTAAAGCGAGACGCTTTAGTGGAGCTCCACGTTGCGAAGTCTGTCTGTTTAGAAATCTGTGACGCTGCTGTTGCAACTGCTGCTGCTGTTCTTACGAAAAAAAAAATCGAAGAAGTGCATGGACCAAACGGGTAATCATTTGAAGCGTGGTACCTTAAATCTTGGAACCTGTGTTTTGATTAAGTCGCTTTGATTGAAATGGCCGCGAGGGTTCTACAATCAACGTCGGGATGCTCGACAATTAAGATATAAAGACAAGCTACTGCACGCAATGTTTCTGGTATGACAATGGGTTTGATTCTATTTTATTGGATAGTTAAGATTAACTCACAAAATCGACGCTCTGATTCTACGTATCTCGTCATGCATTGCTACGCCACAAACCGATAGGATTCTGTAACTTTCTTTTTTTTTTTTTTTTTTTTTTTTTCTGTGTACCTTTGTTCTAAAACTTATTTTTATTATGACTACAAAATAGAGCGACCTACAGTGAAAAAAAAACAGGTAGGAGCCAAATTATATGGAAAATATACAGCTGATACAGATTTTCTCTTTACGATGATAAAAAAGGTAACTCAGTCGCTCTTTAACAGCGGTTGTTCCGCATCGATTACATAAGCTTTGGCAAAAATGATACATACACGTGTTACCTCGTTTTCTGTGTACCTTTGTTCTAAAGCTTTCTTTATCTGAAGTAGTAATAAAAGTGATACATCAGACTAAAGTTTTTTTTATGGAGGTTAATGCATTATGCGAAACGAATTTCTCTGCTACTAAGATCTGGAACTACGGGGCTTTCATCTACTCGACCCGGGATTCTATATGCTTATATCAACGAGTTGAAACGTTATGAATACACAATTGCCCGTCTTCGACGGTCTCAATATCTATAGCTTGCTAACTTCACGTATCGCTTTGCTTTAGCTTTCAGATCATATTATATTATACACTGGCCATTAACGAGAATAAAGTTTTTCAGTATGTAGTAAAAACGGCTCAAACGTTCAATTTAATTACAAAAAAATGCGTATGACCAAACCGATGGTCATAGCATCCAGTCATGTACGTGCAGGCTGTATGGGGAAAATTTATTTTTTTTTTACGTGCGATTACTAAAAACTTATTTGAGCCGGTATCTGAAAAGACGACCACTACGGTCGAGCCAAAAATAAGTATCTAATATGTGTTTTAGCGTGGCCCAGTTCGTTTACACAGATCGGAGTGACAGCCGATGCCGATACGGGTTGTTTGCCCTTGTCCTCGTTCTTACCTCCAGCTTCGGCCCTCTTAGCAGAAAAAACAGGGCATCAAATCTCTTGAAGGACGTTTACATTTTATCGTTTCCTTCTGCTTGTTCCAGATTTGCATAGTTAGTATATTTTTGTTAGTGCACTGCGCAAGTTAGCCTTTATTACACTCTAGTGTGTTCCTATACTCTGGCCTTTTTTGTCGCAATTCAATGAAGAGATTTTAGGGCGACAAATAGCAAAATCAATCAGAATCTCGGAACAAAGTGCACTCATCCTCGGTTTCACGCTCCGCTAAGAGGGGACTGGTGGCTGATCAGTTGCCTCAACAGAACCTCTGAAAAGGTGGGGTCAATGTCGATTACCTCGTCTCGCTGCATCTTATTTATGATCCACCTAGCAAGAGAATTCTCATTTATTTCAAATGGCAACGGAACTTCCTGTCGAAATAGATCACGTTGGAGGTCATTGTTTCCTCGAAAACTTTCCAAGCAGCATTATCAAATGGCATAAATCGTTTGTTAGCTTTTGGAGATTTTTAATCGAGTTAAAGTAATGGATAAGTGAGGTCGGGGTGCTGGTATTTTCGCTTCTCTGGAATTTTTGCTTGACGAGTAAAATGGCTGACGTAAACACTTTGCAAGCTGCGAATGACAAGGAAATTATCTTTTCCTTTAGATTTATGTCATTGTTTTATGTTTCTAATTTCAAATGTCCATGTCCAACAGTTTTATAGGTAAAAACATGCTACAGGCATGATAATACGTTTGTTATTCGCCCTAATACGATATACTCATGTCGGCTCCTTACGCTATCTACCAAAACGTGTAAAAAAAAAACAACAGACAAAGTCCGCTGTTTCTCCACACAATTTGCGTTCACGAAGTTCTCATTATACTCATACACGGATCCATATATTTCGAACGTGCTTAATCGATGAATGATAAGTTTGTATTGCCTTTCCTATAGTTGAGTTAACCATAGAATATCTACTTAGAAACTCCAATGTAAATTTTAACTCGTATTCTATCATCTTAGGATAGGTGTAGCCATGGCACCGAACGGTGATTTGATGACCTGCTGCTCACGTATGAATCTAAAACCCTACCGATTAGAAATGTCGCTGCTGTACAGCCTCAACATTAAGTTTTTATATTGACGTTTAAGGCTACCTTGGGTTTACTTTTTTCTGCTTGATCTTAGTCGTTACGCTATTATGCCTATCTAAGAAGGGCGATTCGAGGCCATTCCTCAGCTACTACGCAAGTGCTTTTGTTGTACAGAAGGGGGCGGGCGGTCAAATCAGAAAGGTTAGACTTAGTCATGTTTTTTTCTAATCGAGCTAAGGCCGATTTCAAGCGGGAGCAATTTAAAGCTCTTACTGACAAGAGATATATATATTCTCTTATATATCATATAT